>NC_090920.1:3949626-4005753 GCF_040956055.1 Brachionichthys hirsutus | reverse complement strand
AGGCGTGACTTCGGGTGATGGGAGGAGCCTCAGAGGGGCTCCTCCCATTAAAGTGATTCCCACAGTCTCTGCTGGCTCGGACGTCGTTTTGGGAACCTTGAGCAATAAAGTTCTCATGAAAAAGTCAACAGAGACAGGGGGGGGAACGCAAATTAGGAATCACGGGCGTCCTATTACGCTTTTAACCTCATTCTCGTCTTCCTCCTCCTCCTCTTCCTCTCCCTCCCCTGCCGCAGGTTGTGATGGAGGGTTTCTTCGTGCACGGCACCAGAGGACACATCTGGATCGACAACATCCAGATGAGCACCAGCGTTCCTCTTAAAGAATGTACACGTAAGTTCAGTCCGGCCCTCCTCCTCTCCCAGGTCGGCCCTCAGGCGGCGGCCCCCCCCTCCCAGCTTTCACTCCTCCCTCCACTCCCAGTTTCAGAGAAAGCTTCTCCTCCAGGAGCCCCACCAAACACAAAGAGGAAAACGGGAAGACGTGGGAGGGACAGCGTTTATTCCTCCGCAAGAACAAAAAACAAGAAAAGAAAAGAAGAATAAAACTAGGCCAGAAACGCCCCGTGGGCCCAGCGATGCTAATCTATGTTTCATTAGATTCCTCTTCTTCTCCTCTTCCTCTTCCGCCTCTCCTGCACTCTCTTGTAAACAGAGTTTTTCCCGAGCCGTCAAAGGGAATTACTAGACGGGCTGTTTCCCAAGCAAGTTTCTGCTTTGCCTGGTTGTGAGCCGCGCCGCCGCGTAGCCTCCGTAATCTGGGCTGTGTAGCCTCCGTAATCTGGGCCGCGTAGCCGGCGTAATCTGGGCTGCGCCGCCACGTAGCCTCCGTAATCTGGGCTGCGTAGCTGCCGTAATCTGGGCTGTGTAGCCTCCGTAATCTGGGCTGCGCCCTGCGCCGCCACATAGCCTACGTAATCTGGGCTGCGTAGCTGGCGTAATCTGGGCTGTGTAGCCTACGTAATCTGGGCCGCGTAGCCGGCGTAATCTGGGCTGTGTAGCCTCCGTAATCTGGGCCGCGTAGCCGGCGTAATCTGGGCTGTGTAGCCTCCCTAATCTGGGCTGCGCCGCCACGTAGCCTACGTAATCTGGGCCGAGCAGAACCTTTGGAGCAGCTCTTAAACAGATCAGAGAGCGAGTCCGGGGTTCAGAGCCAGAACTCTGCCGTCGTCACTTCTGACTGACGTCCAGTGGGCTTCACAGCCGCAACACGCTAGGTGTGATTTAGCACAGATGTGTGTGTGCGTGTGCGTGTGTGTGTGTGTGCGTGTGTGCGTGTGTGTGTACGCTTCGCTGTGTGTTCAGTGTCCATCTTGGCGAACACTGGCTATTTTCTTTCCTCTGTGTTTTTATTCTATCAGTCATTTTCTCTGTGTGTGTGTGTGTGTGTGTGTGTCAAGAGTCTAAAGCATGGAATGCGAAGAAGACTGCCCAACCCCCTCCTTCCTCCCCGTCCTCCGCTACTCCGCTCCTTCGCCACTCCCAAAGCATTCATCCATTCATCCACACCCGTGGACGCACACAAACGGGAGCACACACTAACGTGGACACACACTAACGCACACACTAACCTGGACACACACACTGTGGACGCACACACCCGTGGACGCACACAAACACACACGCAGCCGTTCTTTGTTTTTGTACTCCACCCCATCAAAGTGAAGTTTCTGCTCTGCGGAAGCCAAAAAGGCCGGCCTCTCCAGTTTAACTGGGCCCTGCAGATAAACGACTCGAGATGCGTGAACTTTGCAAACACACACACACACACACACACACACACACACACACACAGATTTCCGATTGGCTCTCAGCACAGCCGATCTTCCAACTCGCACCATTTATCCTGTTTGAGATTGCGTTGCAGCAGCGGCGCTGAGGAAAGGCCATAATTCATCTGAGGAATTAGCTTCCATTTCCCCGGGAGGAGTTTGATCGTCTCGTGACATTTGGCTGACATTTGGCTGACTTTTAACTCTTATTTAAAGTTATCTCCCTCTTTTTCTCTCTCTTTCTCGCTCTGTTTCTCCATGTCTGCCCGATTCCTTCCATCCTCCCAGAACCCATCGCGGCTTTCCCTCCTGAAAACCCAGGTGAGTCTGACTTCGGTGCGACGTCACCTGTGTCTCCGGTCTTGCTTCCCGCCCTTTGGTTTGCTCTAGCCTGGGATGTTTTGTCTTTTCTTTTTGCTTGGTGGCACTAAAATGTCTAAAGCGCTACACGATCGAGCCGAACTCCAGAAGAACGAAGCTCTTAAAATGTATATATGTAGTTCATTTTAACCTCGTCAGTCTCAGTAGAAACAAAGATTAGTCTCAAAAGAGCGGCGTCTGTGTGCGCGGCAGGCTAAATCAAGCGCACCTCATGAGGTCAGATATCTGAACACGGCCACGGATTCTTCCCGACGCAGCCTGCAGGGTTTTAAATAACTGTCTGCCTCGTGAGAAATACGTCGAGCCTCCGGCGGGACTCGATGAGATTGATGTTCGTGTTTTGGCGTCTCATAATGTCTCCCAATAAGACGAGAGCGTGGCGGTTTCAGTGCGGAGGTGATGTGTGTGCGCTTCTTTGGCTTTTACACACACTTCTCGCAGCGTGTCTCTAACCCTTGACAAACACACTAACCCAAACACGCACATTAATATCACGGCGCGCACACACACACACCAGTGTCCCCAGTGAAAAGCAACCAGATGGAGTGACTGTGTCTCTCGCTCTCCTCCTGATCTCAGCTCTGTCTAATGAGTGTGTGTCGTGTGAAGTAGCGCCGTGCACCCCCCCCCCTAATTATGTGGCACGGTCCACAAATCAGGAAATGTTCACTGTCCCAAGTTCAATGTGACATTTTCTCAGCCGTGCAATGCCCCAGATCGGGCCTGGGGGGGCAGAAATGGGCTTCATTTTTAAACAGATTTTTAATGTTGAGTTGAAGGTTTTAGTTGGTTTTTCTTTCATAAGAATTTTAAACGATGGTTCAACCCGGGGAGGAGCCACAGGAGACGGGGCTTGGCTTTTGAGGAGGTGCAGCTTCAGCTCAGAGAGAGAGTGGGAGGGTGGGTGTGTGGGGGGGGGCAATGGATTCCCATGTGGTGTCTGACCGGTTCTTGCATGGTGTGAAACAGGAAGCTCCGTGATTCACTGTGTGTGTGAGTGCTTATGTAACTAATTATTTTGGCTTTCATTTCACACCAAGTAATTTCACAGAAACTTGGGGGGGGGGGGGGGGATTGAGTCGCTTTACATTTGATTGGATCAATTCTGAACTGATTTAAAACCAAATCTCTTGATGATCTTGGTGTGAAAACCTGCGGTCCAACTGCAACCTGAGGCACATGTGGGGGGGGGGGGGGTTGGCCTTGGATAGTTCATATATTTTTTGCAACGAGCATGCTTGTGCATGCTCCTATGAGGTGCACGCCTGCTGTTTGTCCAATAAAGACCAATATGGAGAGAAGAAAAATAATAAAATGTAGAAAGTAACCAAATGGCACGCCTCTCTTTTCCCGCTGGCCAATTATTCTGTATCTCTCCACCAGGGGGAGGCGTTCCTGTGCCTCCCTTGCCCATCCACTGGTATTACATTATGGCCGCCGGTGGCGCCCTTCTTCTCCTGGCAGTGGCCATCTTGGTCAGAGCCCTCTGTTGCTGCCGACAACACCTGGCCGCCAAGAAGAGCCAGCTGTCAGTCACCTATCACAGCTCCTCACAGTGCTTCCAGTATTCTAACTGGTCCTCCAGTATGGCCGCCCCAGGGGTGGAGCCAGTCCTGACAGTGAGGCTGGACAGCCGGGACCGACACCGTACCCTCTGCTGAAAAGACGCACTTAGCTGCGTCGCGCTCGGCGGGGCAGGACGCCAACTTATGATGTCGAGGCGCTGTGTGTGGCAGGACTGACGGGACGTCCGCTTGGCAGGCCCCGCCCACTGTTGCAAGGGCGACGACGCAGACATTGTCATGAACTGCCAAGTGAAAATGTGCAAACGTTGTGCTCTCTCTCTGGCCCCCCAACTTTAATGGCTGCAGTTTGGTTGCTGTTTTCTTCTCTGTGGTTGACGAAACTGTTCGGCCTTCGGCGCGCTCGCCGTGGAAAGGATCTGGCGAGCTCCCGAAGAGAACGCCGTTATTCCCTCTCTGTAATAACTCAAGATGGCTGCGGTGTGAGCCGTAGCAAAAGGGCGGAGCACATTTAAAACGACGGGATGCAGATCCAACATTAAAGTGGAGCGAACCAGCTTGATTGCTGATTGGACGTCTTTCCCCCCCCCCCCCCCCCCCGACAAAGGCATCAGTTGGTGGCGGGTGCCGCCGCCACCGTCGGTGTTCGCTGTTTCATCTCGTTGTTCCACTCCCACTGCTCGCCACGCCTTTGAGCCGGCCAGATGAAAGCCGAGCCTTCTCGCGTTTTCCGAGGGAATGTGCGCTCGCCGTTTTT
The DNA here is from genome assembly GCF_040956055.1 of Brachionichthys hirsutus. NCBI lineage: Eukaryota > Metazoa > Chordata > Actinopteri > Lophiiformes > Brachionichthyidae > Brachionichthys > Brachionichthys hirsutus. The sequence continues at coordinate 4,001,321 of NC_090920.1, read as the reverse complement.
AGGGTCTGAGACACAGCTGCTTGCCGTCGCCGCGTAGTTCATGATTTACACTCCTACAAATTCCGCGGCGCCGCTGGACCAGGTGGACGCCATGATGAGTGTTTTCTGTGTGTGCACAAAGATCAGGAGAGCCTGAAGCGGGTTTATCCTTCAGTGCCATAAAGCCACCAGCGTTAAAGTAGGACGCCTCTGGGATCTAAAAGTCTGTTTGACGTTGCGTCGCTGGAACCCTTTCGTGATCGATCACAGTTCGGAAGCTTTCTGTGCGGAAAAAAAGTGCGGGGGTGGGGGGGGTTTGGCACGCGGTGCTTTTAAATCAACTTGGGGACGAGGGATTGGACACCGTCGCTCGTCCCGCCTCAACGCCGCTACGCTCCAAGCCTCTAATAGCTGTAATTAGTTAATGGCTGCGGTAAGCACTTTCCCCCTCCGTCGCCAAATCGGCTGCCAAATTTAGTTGCCCTGGAAACGCCATTGGTCATCAAAGACCTCCAGATCTCGGCGGGTGCCTCTCCCACTCCCACTCCCACTCCCACAGGCTTGCCAAGAGCAGCGAGCTCACAAAACTCGCACTAAAACGCACGACACAGCGCAAAGAAGACACACTCGACTAAAAGTGCTGCAGCCATCGCTCGTCTCCGCCCACTTCAGACGCTCGTGCGTATCTCCCTTCCCGTTCACGCCATCGCGAGCGCTTCTTAAATGTTGTCGTGAGGTGTGCTTCTTCCTCGGATCGTCTTCGCACCACTCTTAAGCTCGACGGCGACGGCGTCAGTGACTTTAACGGTGATGACGATTGCTGGTTGATGACTTGTTTGCACCTCGGGTCACCTGGAATGAACAGTCTTATGTCGTCAGCACGCCGCGTGGCGGCAGGAATGTATCACAATGCTCTTTCTCGATGAATAAAGTCATATTTTTCTACACCCGTGTGCCTGAATGCCAAATCTGTGCCAGGGAACATCTGGAATGTTGATCTGCTGCAGACGTTAGCGCCCGTTAGCATCACAAACGCTGCATTTGCTGTCTGATTATAATCGTAGGGATGCTTAAAGACGCCTAAAGACCATTTTATTGTGCTTCCTTTTGCAGCTGGAGACGGACGACTTATCAGCGGCAGAGACCCTCTCGGCGGAGGTAAAGCACACCCTCCTCTCAAACGCGCCGCCGCCATCCTGCCTTCGCTGGCCGCCCTCAACCGTACCCGCTTCCCTCTCACAGGTTTGCAGTGCCCTGACTGCAACACGGCGCCCTCATCGCTAGAGCCTCCGGTGACCCGGGTCTCCGAGAAGGACAACTCGTGGTTATACACCCTGGACCCCATCCTGGTCACCATCATCGTCATGAGCTCGCTCGGCGTGCTGCTGGGCGCCGTGTGCGCCGGCCTCCTCCTGTATTGCACCTGCTCGTACAGCGGCCTGTCGTCGCGCTCCTCCACCACGCTGGAGAACTACAACTTCGAACTGTACGACGGCCTGAAGCACAAGGTCAAGCTGAACCAGCAGCGCTGCTGCACGGAGGCGTGAGGAGAACGCAAGAGGAGGCGGACCCGGGGGCGAGAGGCGCCTTCATTCCCTCCTGTCCTCTTCAGTCTCAGTTTACGTCCACTAAGGAAGCCACTTTTAGCTCATGTCCAAACTCTAGGAAGACGTGACACAGAAAGACCGGCGTGATCCGGATCAATCAAAGATATCCAGATTCCGGGCGCGGCACGCGGTGGCAGCTTAACAACGTGCACAGTAGCCTAGCACTTAGCTCCTTTGTGTTTGGATCCGCTGTAGACCCTGCTGCCTTTCGTCCTCGTCCTCCGGTCCTGCTGTCCCGTCGTCTTCCGGTCTCTGGCGTCCATCAGGCTTGTCTTTCAGCCGCTCTCTTTCTGTTTAATGTTTTAGTTCTGGCCCTTTGCCAGTTTGTGATGGTGGATAAGTATTGTGTGTTGAGGGGGGGGGGGGGGGGGGGGGGGGGGGTTAGCGCCGTTAGCGTTAGTTGTTGCTGGTTCCTGTCATAGAGAAGGTCGTGTTTACATTGTGCTTGATGGCGAACAGTCGAGGTGCAACCTGTGGATTGCTGCTAAGGGCCAACAAAGAAAGCGAGAGAGAGAGAGACTATGACTGAGCACTAACCCCCCCCCCCCCCCCTCTCTCTCGCTGATATGGGCCAAGGATCTCCATGTCGTCTCACCGAGGGCAGAAATAAAACGGCTCTTCTTGATTGGCTGTGTCACACAGGAAGCCTTAAACGCCTTGAACGCTGAGGCCGCCGCGAGACAAAAGGGGAGGCGTCCATCTTCATCGCTCTCCATGTGTGAACGCCATGACTTACCGGACCTACCCCACCACTCCCGACTCACGCACATGCACCAATCGCACCGTCCCCGCCTCGCCCCGCCCCGCCTCGCCTCGCCCTATTGGCTCTTTCTGTTTTCTTCATGCCGGCTCTCGCACAGCAATTCGGGAATTCTACGGGAACCGAGGGAAAGGGCGCCGCTACACACCTGCTGTCTTAGCGAAGGACACAGGAAGACGCACCTACAGCTAATGAACGGGACCGTTTCCGCTGCAGAGGAAGTGAGGTGTGTGCATCCGTCCCACAAACACAGCATCTCATTTATCCGCCATCGCCCCTCCCTCTCCTCTGAGGCCCGCCTCTCTGGGCCCCCTACTGACTCTCGTTAAAGTGCCTTGGAGCCTCGGGGATCCAGCTTGCCTTTGGAGCCAGTATCCGATAGTAATTTGACACTGATGGGGACGGACACAGCGCCCTCTGTTGCCCTGGAGGACCAAACAATGTTGTTGTCTTTTAAAGGACAGGACCCCCCCCCCCCCCCCCTTCGCACTGCTCAGACTGCTGTTGTCGTTTTAAAGGAGTCTTTGTACAGAAATGCTGTTTTTATGATTGTTATTATAATTATTGTTATGATTATTTAATAAAGGATTTATACCGTACTGAGGAAAAACCGGCCGCGATTCTCTTTCTTTGCCACATTTGGATAAATGCGTATAAGTTTAATACGTATAATTGACATTCCTGTAAATACTTGAGGACACACCAAACGCGTCCTGCAAACTCACACATCTGAGACGCCGGGGCCGAACTTTCACTTTTAATTACAGGCGCACAATCTCACGTTTCCACACTGTTTCACTGTCAAACGCTCAAACATGCATCACACATCGCCGTGCTGGCAGGCGGCCACGCTTGGCCTCTAATCTCCCCGTGATGTCCCATTAGTCTGGACCTCCGGTGGCCCTCATTTAGGAGCCTCGACATCAAAGCTTTGAAGGGCCCGCCGTCTCAGCCACACATGCAAACGGGCCCATGCACTTTATATGCAATTATTGGTTTCTCTCTCCTGCATCGCGCTGGTTCTCCCACATGGTTCCATTTATCCACACAAGCTTTCCTCGCCTCGGAACACGCGCCCGATCCGGGTTGCGATATCTCTAACTCTACGGGGTCTCCCGGATGCCAGCGGAGGGGCGTACGTCGGCTGCTGGAGTCTTGTCTCGGAAGATTAATGATATTGTTGCAGCTAATGTTGCGTTTCTTCTGCATTGGGCTTTTCCTCGCTGTCACCACAGCTTGTTAATTATGGCCGTGTTTAGCACAACGCCGGTGCCATCGGAGCTCATAGCACATTACGATCCATCCAAAGCGGAGCGACACGTGTTGTCGCCGCACAGCGGCGGCGGCGGTGACTGTTAGCGCGCTCCGGTCCGTGACATAGCAGGCCAATTACCGCCGCTGGAAAAAAAATGCAGACAATCGCCCGTCTGCTGGAGGAGCGCGACGCCATCTGCTCGCAGGTTTGACTGATCCCAGCAGAACAGTCACGGCCACATAAAGGAATGAACGCCGACAGGAAATTACCAAAGGAGCCAGATTGTCATTGTTCCATGTTTTCACAACCAAATTACTCTCTCTCTCTTTCACCCCGGGAGTGTGTGTGCTACCCAAGTGTTGTTTTTCTAAGTTTTTATCAGTCTGTAACGGCACGCTGGGGGGGCCCTTTGCTGCGGGGGGCCCTTTGCTTCAGCCGCCAGATCTGAAAGCCTTTTCGCCTCTGAAGCCGAGGCGGCCTTCAAAGTAAAAGGTTCTGGCACCCTGTAAATCGATAGGCCAGATTGCGCAGGGAGCTGATTTAAGGGTCGAGCGACAGGAGGTGACTGAAACACACAGTTAATTGATCTGGGGATTACACAATCAAGATGGAGGCGAGGGCGTCGCGTTAGTCCTCACAGTCAGGGAGAAAACTTTGTTTGGTTTTCTAACTTTCTCACTCTTTACTTCCTGTAAATTATTCCTCACAGCATCCTATTGCAGTGATGAATGGTTGCACATTTGTTTTAACCCTCTTCTAATGTAATTTTAGATTAGCGTCAGAGAACATGCGTCCTAAGAATCCTTCAGATCCTCCTCTTTGCACCTCAAATCTGAAGGCGAGTCACCTGGAGACCAAAACCTCCGTCTCTTTCAACAGCATCCAAAGTGCCGTCGCAAACCGCAGCAGTGTTGCACCACCACCGTCATGCACCCCCGTCCCAGTGGTCTCCCTGGGAAGGGGGCCCAGATAAGCTTGCCAGGCCTGCCAGAGGTTCAAAGCACATATCTGGGTCGGCGTCCGGAGGGTCCGCGTCCGTGCAGAGGAAGGAGAGCGGCGCTGAGCCAACCAGCCTGCCAGCGGCGGCGGAGCCAAAGACAGCAAGCGAGAACATCTTGTATAAACATCAGGCAGACCATCACTTTCCTTCCTCCGTGAAAGTAACTTCTCCCCCCACAACCCAAAATATGCACAAACGCGTGATTCAGAATGGCAAAGAGGAAATCAAGTAGATGCAATTATGCCGCGGCTGATTTGAGGCCTTTTGGATGCTAATCAAGTGAAGCTAACGCCTCAGACTGCGCCTGCACAGCGGCGATGTTTGGGTGTAGCGAGCTGGCGCTCACCTTTCGTTCTACACGGCCATTCCTTCATCCCTGAACCTTTGCTGTGGGCCCGTGGAAGGCCACCTGTTCGCTCCACCGGGGGCTGCTGTGTTTACAGTCACAGTTGCCCGATATAGAGCGAGACGTTTCTCATCAGACGTGGCGGGAGGCCTCTCGCCGCGGGTTCGGACCATCTGTCGGGCGTGTTTGTTTTGAAGGTGTGTTTGGTGTCGGAGACCAGAATTCTTTACGTAGAACTGACTTTTAAATGCGCTTCGATGAGATGATGAAAGGAAGCAGGCTGTCCGACCCTAAATGCAACTGGCTCCAGATCAGATCTGGATTTGAGATGCTAAACTGAATTCTTGCAGGGGGTATATTTCTTTCTCTATTTCGGCAACAGGGACGGGTGGAGGCACGGCGCTGTCGGCGAAATGTCACCTCGATAAAGCAGACTGAGAGTCATTAAACTTTCATGCGTGAGTGAAAGATAAGAAGCTGAATGTAGATCAAAAACAGATCCAGACACACCAGCAGTTTATAGTCGGGTGTTCGACTCCGAGGGCGGAGCAACACCAGTCTCCAGCCTGTAACTATGGTGACGTGCCTTTCATGTGGGAGGGAAGCACAGAGTGGGAAAGATTCCGATGTTTATGACTTTCGTGATAATTCCAACGTGACAGTTTACCAGGAAACTGGTAAATCCGATGGTACTTGAACACAGCACGAGCACCTGGTCGGTGTAATGAAGCACCTTGAGCTTCTGCCTCCCACAGGAGCTTCACGGTGGGTCCCGATCCCACAATGATCCCACGATGATCCCACGTGAGTCACGACGTCAACGCGGCGCTAACTCTGCTAGTAATGCCTCAGCCGTGCCACACACACACCGTAGGGCAATGAACAGGCAGAAACCCCGGCCAGATCCAAGACTCGAGGTGGGCGGAGCCTCTGCTCTGACCAGCTGCAGGGAGAGAGGAAGTGAGAGAAAGATGGGGAGGATAGTTGGAGGAAGAGGAATATGGATCGATGAAAACACAGTAACTGTATCGTTTATAAAAAAATATTCCAGTGAAACTACTGATAATATTGATGATGATGATGATGATGGTAATTATTTATTATAATAATAAGCACAAATACTGACACCCAGGATGAAGCCTGATCGTCATGGTGACGCTCGCTGGAACATCTGATGGTTCCTGAAAGTTCAATCGCGGCCCAATTCCAAGCGATCAAATAATTTCTGTCAAACATTAATATCAACTCCTATTGATGGGGGGGGGGGGGCTAAAAATACATCTGTCAGTCACAAGCTGAGCAAAGGAAGGCAGTTAGCAAAGCGACGGGCTGTCGGGACGTCAACGTTGGGCAGAACGTCGCCAGTCATCGGCTCGACATCGCCGTCGTGCCGCTTCCTGACTCCCAATCTGTCACATGATGTGAAACGGGCTGGGGTCAGTCAAACAAACGTGTCGCTAACACGGTGAAAAGCAAAGTGGTAATCGATTCGGGATCGGCAAAAGGCGTGGCGCCTTGGAGCCTGCAGCTGGGAGGGTCGCCATTCTCTCGCCATTAAAGAGGTTCAAAGAGGTTCGGCCCGTTCAGCGTGGAGAGTCGGAGAGTCTTTCACTGCGGCCGCCGCCGAGGCGATCATCAAATCCAACTCTCCGAGACCCATCTGTTTCATCCGATGGTTCTACCCTTCAAAAAACAAAGAGATGGATAAACCTCCAGGGCCCCTCCAGCTGAATCAGATTAGCTTCTCCGCTAACGTGCATCCCCGCTGCGGTTGAGCATCGATGCTGCAGCACGAAACCGTTTTTCTCGCTCTCTTTTCACGCTGATTGTAATTACAGCATGAAATCGTGGGTCGGCGACCGCCGTGTTTTCATCAGGGGGAGTGGCGTGCGTTCCAGGGAGGGCAGCGTGGACGCCTAGCCTCCTGAGAGGAGAGGAGAGGCCTTTGCGCTCCGTTGGTGTGGGATGCAGCTCTGAGCTCCACGCCTGTCCTCGGTCCCCCGAGTGGGCTTCTGTCGGTGGTGCAGGCTTTAGCTTGCTGCAACAGCGTGGGCGTGTGTGCGTGACAGTAACTTGGCGACATCCTTTTCCCGCTGATAGTTCTGTATCATGGCGCTCTGAGTGGCGGCGCCCAGGAGGAGGCGGCTTTACAGCCTCATCCAGCTGTGCTGAGCTCCATTTAAACATCGTTCAAACCGCCACCCTCGCTTTTTTCTACATTTTTTCAGTGCCTGTGTTCAGGAGGAAGCAGCAAAAGGAGGAAAATGCACCGTGCATGATCGTTCTGCAGATAAAGCGAGCAGCAGCGATGAAAAGGGGGCGTTTGTTTATCAGGCTCGCTCGAGCTCCAGTTTGGGCCCTCGGAGACAGAGATCAGGGCCCCTGGGGCCCAGGCAGGGAGGCGAGTAAACACGATGCAATAGTGCGAGCGAGCTGCACGAAGGCCTTCCTCCCGTGACCACGGCCGCAGACGGGCTGGTGCTGCTGGGAGGAGGAATAAGTGCAGCCCTGAAGCCGCCGCGAGGAACTCCAGCAACCAGCTGGAACTGTTTGGGCGTCGCCCTGGGATTATTTGCAACAGTAGCGACTCCCCGAGGATCACGAGCTGGGATGCTGCGTGCCGGTGTGTGTGTGAGTGTGTGTGTGTGTGTGTGTGTGTGTGTGTGTCACCTGCACGCCTGTTTGGGTATCATTTGCATGTCCGGGCTTGTTTGCGCGCTTGTTTTGCATTCGCTGCGTGCACGCATGCGTGTGCGCGTGTGACCACGTGCACACATTTAACTCCCGTGCGTCCTCGCACCCGGGCTGCGGTGAGCTTCGTCGGTGCGAGGCCCCGTCTCCTTCACGTTTAGTTGTTATGGAAACCGGTGTGGCTGCAGGAACAGCATTAGCTCGGCTGCTAGGTGGAGTGTGGCATATTAAACAGAGCGAGTTCAGCAGGTCAAACTGCAGCATCCCTCTCTCTCTCTCTCTCTATCTATCTCTATCTCTCTCTCTTTCTTTCGCTCTGTGCACCTTTGCAAAAAGATCAACTATTTGACTGATTCCCCTCTTGATATAGAGAAATGAAAACACAAAAGCTTTTTCAAATTATGCGCATAAATTTGCTGCTTTTCGCCTGGATTTTCCACCAATTTGTGTGGAAAATCTATTTCCTTTTCCTTTGTCCTTTTCCTTTTCCCGCCCAACGCGGTGAAGCTTCCTGCTGCAGCGCCTCGTCCTGGTTCGGCTGCTCACACGGCTGCAGCTGTTTCATTTGCTCTGTGCTTAAAGCCACGCTTTCACGGCTGCGTACCTTTTTTTCATTGCATCTCCATCTTTCCCACCAAACCTCCAACACACACACACACACACACACACACGGACGCTGCAGCGTGTCTGAGCGCTTCATTTCCTCATCAGCAAAAAAGATGCTTCCAGTATTCCCACGACCTCCAGCCCAATAAATAAGCTGCCCCCGCTCCGTCTCCCCATCAGGCCCCGCTCGGGCCTTGAGGAGGCACGCAAGCAACACATGCAAACCATGCAGACCGACACACACACACACACACACACACACACATGATGGATGGCAGCCCTCTCAGTAATGCACCGGAGCGTAATCCGTCACCTTCCATCCTGGCTCCAAACCAAGCCTCTGATGATGAGAGAATAATCTGACTGCTAACGTTCTTTATGAATGAGAGATTTCTGTCTGTCCTTTATTCCCTGAGTGGAATCGTGTGACGTCTGTTTTCCCCGTCAACAAAACAAACTTTATTTAGTGTGCATTTACAAAACATCTGTGCAGCAACCTCAAAATCTTCCTCTGTAATTGAGAGATGTTTCTGTCTACTGCTGCTTTGTGCAGAGACACAGATATATTATTATTATTATTATTATTATTATTATTATTATTATGGCATAAGTAGGTCAAAGCAGAATATTTGCATGATTTTAGAAAGGTGCCACTCTGGCAACTGAAACTGTCCTTTTTTATTTTATTTTACAGAACCCCCCCCCCCCCCCCCAAAAAAAGATGACCATATTTCTATTGATTTCGGTTTCCGCTGCGCGTTGCTGCTGCGCCTGCTGCTGCTTTTCCCGCCTGAGCTCTGACATTGCCTTTTTGCCTCCGGATCCGTGACGGCTTCGCCCACGCACTGTCGGCAATCTGGTTCCTCTAGCGCCTGTGGTCTCTCTCTCTCTCACACACACACATGCTCGTCCTCCTCTTGCGCACCTTCTGCCCCTCTCACCCGTATAGAGTCTGGGGGGCTGCAGCTGAGTGCTCCTGTGTTGCTCCCTTTTAGGGTGGGCTGCCGGGTCGAGGAGGCTCAAGCTGAAAGGCGGCCCGAGTGGGAAGTCGTTCCGAGAGGTCAGAGTCCTCCCGTGCTGAGATCCGAGCTTCATGTCGAACATCTCACCGCTACAATCCTTTTATTTAAGAGCCATAATGGTTGGAAGCTCTTGAGGCCAAAGGAAGACTCGAGACCAGACGTCGATGCCGAGAACTTGCCGGCTTTTTTTTCCCTTCCAGGAAAATGTGTTTGTGATTTTAAACGTGGGTCGGCTCGGCGAGATAAGCTTGTTTCTTCAAGCGATAGTCGCACAACAGCAGAGGTTGATGCTTGCCAGCCCGGGTCCGCCGTGCGAATCGCCTGTCTGCACGCTTTCATCGCCGCTCTGCCTCACAAAGAATCATGGGAGATTTGCTCGTATTGAAGGTCGCAAAGGTCATCTGCCAGGAGTGAATTCACAAAGCTCCACATTCAGCAGAAGCTGAAGCTTCATTGATCGCCCGGAGCGCTAATGCGATTGGTTGTAGCGTTCCCCGCACCACCAGCGGTCTTTGCTGCTTGAATCGAGGGATTAGATTGGCTTACACATCCGTCCTGTTACCATCCATGTGTCAGGCGGACAAAGAAACAAAAATACAAAGAGAGAAAAGGTGGGATTCAATGCAAGAAAGGGCCCACCTAAAGGACTTCTGGGGCTCCAGCTGAGACTGTATGCTGAGGTAGCCCCCCCCCACAGAACGGGAGAGAGATGAGGGATGTGACGGGCAGCTCGTCACATCCACCGGGAGACAAAGGAGCAGGCAGAGAAGCAGCCGATGGACAGAAGGTCCATTTCCACTCGCACAAAGGAGCCTGGGAGATGAAGCAGATTAGCAGCTCTTTTTGCCCATTGTGAAGCTCTAAATGAGAAGTTTACTCCTTTTTTTCCATCCCAGCCTGAGCTGTGTGTGTGTGTGTGTGTGTGTGTGCTGTGCGCGAGCTCTCACACAAGACATCACAAGCGCTTTCACTGGTTTTTTCCTCCCATTTCTCATGCACGCACCATCAGGATGTGCCTTTTTTCCCATGCTGGTACATCCTTCGTTCTGAGGAGTCTTTTATTCATCCTCGTAGGAAGGACGGACGTGAATGCCGGCTTTTGATTCCCCCCCCCGTCTTTGTACTAAACCTTGACTTTACAGTTGGATGGGAAAGCTCTTGACTTAAACCCACTCATCACCAAGAGAAGATGTTCTTTTTATGTTCCTTTGACTTGAGAGGCGCTCCTTTGTCAGGTTTCTTGCTATTAATCCTTCGCTCACCCTAATAAAGCAGTGAAATTACAAACTCTCAGAAATACTACTTCACATTACATATTATGCTCCATTCCGAGCAGCAGCTTGTGCGACTGGTAATGGAGATTTTAGCGAAATCATTGTTTCAGACTATAATCGGGTCTCTTCTCAGTACCCCTTAGTATTTACTGCCACCTATTGGTCGTTTTCTGGTAGTGCATGATCTCCGTTTTTCTAATTCTAAATTCTATAATCGTGTTAATACTCATTTAAGGGTTTTCTTTATTTACATGAACGTTTACTTTGTAGATTCTCACTGAAGACATGACAACCACGAACGAACATATACTGATTGAAATATAAAGATGTGTCCAAACCTTTGACTGCTATGCTTTATTTCAATTTAAAAAAAATAAAAAATAAATAGATAAAATTAAGTGACAGTGGAATATTTCCATAAAATAAACCTGAGTTTCACATAGTTTTTTCATTTAACTGCTGATTGACTATTCTATGTGGTGTAACCAGAGTTACTGTTGTTTTATTGTGAAAAGTTAACCGGATGTGCCGGAACGGAAGTTTGGAGTCTACGCCTATGTAAAAAAATAAATAAAAATAAAAAGATCCCTTGTTAATAGTTCGAAAAAAATAGACAGCGAGTAAAATATGTACGCAAGAAATAATGTGTAATACATGGGAAGTTTCAAATATTCTTTTATCCGGGTATTTTTAAATACAGATTATTTTTCCTGTCATATTTGTTAAGCGCGATTTTGCGAGTTTCACCTAAACAATATGCTAATATGCTAATTTTCTCTCTCTTTCTTTCTCGCTCGCCCTCTATTCAGCTGTTTCTCGTCTCATACGTCATTTCCCTTGTTATCTCCTGGGCGGAGCTGGCTTTCAGGCCAAACAATCGAGCGCCGATACGCAAAGCGATGATTGGCGAGTCATCGATAAGCGTCGTTTCACACGCGCGCCCGCGCACACCAAGTGGCGTTCATTCGGAGAGCTTCCAGTCGCGACGACGCATCGCCGCGTCGTTTCATTCGCCTGATCGAACGTGCGCGTCGTGTTGCGTGGACGGCCTCGTGGACGTGCGTGTGAAGTTGACAACAACAACCGCCGTGAGAGCAAGATAAGGTCCTCCACTTTGTTTGACGCAGGAAACACCTTTACGCGGTTGCGCGTCTGATCCCAAACATCTCGTTCGTGTTCTGGGAGCCGTTCTGGGAGACATCTTGTTTGTTGTCTTCCTGCCTGTCACACTTCTGTCCCTCCCCAGCTGCAGCCATGGTGTTTGTCCAAAGCTACTGCGAAGACAACTCGTCCATCGGCCGCACCTGGGTGGATGACGGCATCTCCCCCTGCTTCTACTTCACGCTGGTCCCCGCCATCCTGCTCACGGCCGCCTTCTTCCTCGGAACCATCCACTGCTTCTTTTACCAGAAGTATGGCACAGAGATGGAGCCCAAGTTCGTCCCACGCTCCAACCTCTACCGGTTCCAGCAGGCCGCCTCCGTCCTCCTCCTGGTCCAGTTCCTGGGCGGGATGGCGTGGAGGTGTGCCAGCGGTGGCCGTCTCCCCGGCTACGTCTTACTGTACGGCTGCTTCTCTGCGTTAAGCTGGTGCTGGGCTGTGGCCCTGCTCAGGGTGGAGAGGCGCAGGGTCATGGTGACGGAGCGCACCAGGGGCCACAGCGTGGCCCTGCTGCTGTTCTGGGCTGTGGCCTTCTCTGCTGAGAACTTGGCCTTCGTCTCCTGGTACAGTCCTCACTGGTGGTGGAGCCTGGAAGACGAGCAAGAGAAGGTGAGGAAGGACGGAACAAGGTGTGTGTGCGTGTGTGTGTGTGTGTGTGTGTGTGTGTGGTCAGTGCACACAACCGGATTCTATTATTCTACGTGAGGATTGATTTTATTGCACTTATTCACGCCCTGTTTTATTGTGCTGATAGGATATTAATCATTTTTACATTTTAGTGGGCCAACAGTCAGCAATGGGAGTGTCAGGCAAACCAAAAGTATTATTAAGAGTATTATTAATAACAGTATTATTAAAATTAATATTATAACAGTATTATTATTAACAGTATTAACAGTATTATTAATAACAGTATTATTAAAATTATTATTATAACAGTATTATTATTAACAGTATTATTAATAACAGTATTATTAATAACAGTATTATTAATAACAGTATTATTAAAATTATTATTATAACAGTATTATTATTAACAGTATTATTAATAACAGTATTATTAAAATTATTATTATAACAGTATTATTATTAACAGTATTAGCACTGAAGCCCTGTCTGGGTTTTTTTTTTTTTTTGCTGAGTCATTGTTTAACACAAATACCGCACTGCTAACCAATCAAAAGAGAGAAGGAAATGTTGCCCCTCCCACACCGGGTCAGTTGCATAAGTGTCGACTTTTAGTCATAAAATTGTAAACATTACTGTTAATAATATTTTACGTTGCTTTTTAGAACTGCTCCACCCCTCCCACCAACAAAAGCAAAACCAGCTTAGGGGGGTCGGTTGTGTTTAATTGTTCGTGATTCGTGTCGAATCTCGCAGGTGCAGTTCGCCCTGTGGCTGATCCGTTACATCAGCACCGGGCTCCTCTTCTTCATTGGTCTCAAAGCTCCGGGGTTGCCGCGGAGACCGTACATGCTCTTGATAAACGAGGAGGAGCATGACGTGGAGGGCAGCGGCCAGGTAGGGATCCGAGTCATTCGGGACTGGACTCGATGGTTCTCCTCTCCTCCTGATTCTGACTCCTCCACCCCAGAGCCTCCTGGGCCGGGCCGAGGAGAACCAGTCCACCTGGAAGGGTTTTGTGAAGAAGGTGCGCCTCCTCGTTCCTTACATGTGGCCCCGAGACAACGTCGTCCTGCAGCTGCTCGTCGTCTTCTGTCTGGTTCTGCTCGGCGTCGAGCGAGCCATTAATGTGTTCGTGCCCATTTACTACAAGAATATCGGTGAGTTGCGAGTTTGACTCCCGAGGTTTAGTATTTATTGTGTTTCCTTTGATCTTTTTATGCTGTAATATTTTAAAGGATTGTACTTTTCTATTTTGGCGTTTTGTTTTCGGGGCTTCTTAAAACCCTCGGGTATTTAAACACCGATAAATACATTTGCCCGGGCGGCGATTGTCCCAGAGGCGTCCTTTACCTGATGATCTAGCGCCACCAGCAGGCCGTGCAGAGGACTGGAGGGCTTTGTCTCATTTGTCTCTGTCCTTCCTCCGTCTCCCAGTCGACGAGCTGTCTGACGGCAGCAGCTGGAACGCTCTGACCACCACGGTGGGCATTTACGTCCTGCTCAAGTTCTTGCAGGGCGGCGGGGCAGGTAGGGCGGGGCGCCGTTCCCGTGACCGTTCCGAGGCCTGGGCGGAGACGTGACGACCGGCGTTGTCTCCTCAGGGAGCTCGGGGTTCGTCAGCAACGTGCGCACCTTCCTGTGGATCCGCGTGCAGCAGTACACCAACCGCGTGATCCAAGTCCGCCTGTTCGCCCACCTGCACTCGCTCTCCCTGCGGTGGCACCTGGGCCGCAAGACGGGCGAGGTGCTGCGGAGCATCGACCGCGGCACCTCCTCCATTAACACCCTCCTCAGGTCCGGTATGGCGGGAGGAAATAGCCGCCGCGCTCCTTGTCCTCGTGTCTGAACCTCCCTCCTTTTAACCCCTCCCCCTCCAGCTACATCGTCTTCAGCATCTTGCCTACCATCGCCGACATCGTCATCTCCATCATCTACTTTGTCACGAACTTCAACGCCTGGTTCGGCCTCATCGTCTTCGTCTGCATGACCTTTTACCTCGGTGGGTCCGGCGTCTGACTGGCTGACTGGTTGCCGTTGAGTCGCGCTGACGCTTTGACTCTTCCTCCTCCAGCTCTGACCATCGTCATCACTGAATGGAGAACCAAATACAGGCGGAGCATGAACGAGCAGGACAACAACGCCAAAAGCAAGGCCGTGGACTCGCTGCTGAACTTTGAAACGGTGCGCCGCGCTCTTCGTGTTCGACCGGACTGCGGCTTCCTCGCCGCGGCGTCCGCGTCTCGCTCATTCCTTCGTCTGCGTTTTGCTTTTGTCTGTCCGCTAGGTGAAATACTACAATGCCGAGAACTACGAAGCCCGCCGTTTCGAGGACGCCATCTTGGCGTATCAGGTGAGCGAGGCGTGATGCGGCGGATGGAACGGGCGTTTCCCGCCCGTGCCGGCTGCCTGAAAGTTCCTTTCCCGTTTCTAGGTGTCGGAATGGAAGTCCAGTGCGTCTCTGGTCTTCCTCAACCAGACGCAGAACCTCATCATCGCGTCGGGCCTGCTCGCCGGCTCCCTGCTCTGCGCCTACTTTGTGACTGAGGGGAAGTTTAAGGTACCGCCCCCATCAGGCCCCAGAACGGCACTGCAGGTTTCCGCGTGAGGAAGTGTCTTGGAATAATCCCGAATCTTCCCCTAGGTTGGGGACTTTGTCCTCTTTGGCACGTACATCATCCAGCTGTACACCCCCCTCAACTGGTTTGGGACCTACTACAGGTAAGGGGGGGCGGCCCCATGAAGCTCCACCTGCTGATGGCTGAAGTCCAGCTTTGGCTTCGACTCGCCAGCCGTTGGGTTTTCCCTTTTTCGTTTTAATGTTTCCCCAGAATGATCCAGAGTTCGTTCGTCGACATGGAAAGCATGTTTAAGCTCTTTGAAGAAGGAAAAGAGGTACGTTCTGGTCTCGGGCTTCTCTTTAAATGCTCCGATCCGATTTGACACTTTTCTTTTTGCCTTTCTTCCTCCCTTGAAGGTGCAGGATGACGTGAATGCAGGAAATCTGGTCCTCAAACGGGGAACGGTGGAGTTTGATCACGTGTATTTCAGCTACATTAACGGGTTGGTGCATCTCGTCGCCTGTTGCGAAGAAAAGAAAGAAAAAGAAATAGTTTTATTTCACTCAATGCTTTTTCTCAGGAGGGAGATTCTCAGGGACGTGTCCTTCACTGTCCTCCCAGGACAGACAGTTGCCCTGGTAACAGATTCTGTCTCATACATTTGAATTGTCTGGACTGTGCTGTATATTTCGTCTCACTTTCCCCCCCCCCTCCGCAGGTGGGACCGTCGGGCTCTGGGAAGAGCACCATCATTCGACTCATCTTCCGTTTCTATGACATCCACGGAGGCTGCATCAGCATCGACGGCCAGGACATAGCAAAAGTAAACGCCTGCTGGCAGAGGTCAAGGGTCAGGGGAGCACTTTTAATCAAATATCCATAATGGGATTTTGAAACGCTCAAATGTCAAAATGCTCATTCTTAATGGCAGCGAGTTAACTTTGATCATTGTCTTCTGTTCAAAGACAACGATGCAGAGTGACGTAAATCTGATTAAAGAGCAACTCCTCTGACCCGATGCCATGCACAAATGAAGCGTCTAACTGTATTAGCATGAAATAGGCATGCTGTTGTTCTGCTTTTGGGAGTAGGCGGAGTCACGAACGCTCGGGGTGGCGTCAGTAGTGCCGCAGGTTGGATTGTTGCTGCGTCTCCTCAGGTGACGCAGACGTCGCTGCGAGCCCACATCGGGGTGGTTCCCCAGGACACGGTCCTGTTCAATGACACCATCCAGAACAACATCCGCTACGGCCGCGTCTCCGCCAGTGACCAGGAGGTGGAGGAGGCGGCCATCGCGGCTGATATCCACCACAGCATCATTACCTTCGCTGACGGTAGCGTATTGATTCCGAGTTTCGAGGAGACGATTCGGGATTAGAGGTTTGAACTACTTGCCTGTTCTTTTCTGGCAGGTTATCAGAGCCAGGTGGGAGAAAGAGGCTTGAAGCTGAGCGGAGGAGAGAAGCAAAGGGTGGCCATCGCCAGGACCATCCTCAAAGCGCCTCAGATCATCCTGCTGGATGAGGTGAGGTTACAAAGTGAGACGTCGGGTGGAGGCAACCGTCTGAGGCCGGGCCCACGTCGTCCTTTCAGGCGGCCATTAGGCGCCCGTACTCGAGCGCCGACTCCGGGCCAAGCGTTAATAAGTGTCGCTTCCCTGCAGGCCACCTCAGCGTTGGACACGCAGACGGAACGCCACATCCAGGCGTCGCTGAATAAAGTCTGCGCCAATCGAACAACAATCGTTGTCGCTCACAGGTACGAGGCTTTTGTTTTAGTTTGTCTCAGGAAATGAATTGTTTTAACTCACTTTTATATCATGTCTGTAAAAGGTTGTCCACCATAATTGGAGCGGACCAGATCCTGGTTCTCAACGCGGGCCGGATTGCTGAGCGGGGACGGTGAGTCGACCTTTTTGACCTCTGATTCTGAGTCGTCTGACGTCAGTCTTGTCATTAAACTCCTTGTGCCTCTTTCCCTCCGTCCAAGACACGAGGAGCTGCTCCTCAAAGGAGGCCTGTACACCGACATGTGGATGAACCAGCAGGCCCAAGACTCCGATTCAGCGTCAGACTCCGAATCCAAGGACCGCAGCTCCGAGAAACTGCAGCCACCATCGGACACGTCATAGAGCGCGACCGCCACGCAGTGTGTCGGCTGCTTTGTTCAATAAAAATAAGACAATGTTGGTTTCTTGATGATAAACCAGTGACAAATTGTTTTAGTTTAAAATAACATTCAGATAAATATTATTATTTTTGAATGTACAAAGGAATGTTATTGATCCAATGGAAAGGGGTCAGAACTGACAGCATTTTATTAGCCTCATGGCTTTTCTGTATGCTGGAGCAAAATACCAAAAGATTTTTTTTTTGGTATTTTTTGGTATGACGTGCTAAATAATAATATTTAGCACGTCCCTGACCTGTGTTAGCTTGTGTTGTCCAGCCTGTTTCAAAGCAGGCCTTATTGGTTAAAGGGACTTTGGTGACGGCTTTAAAGGAATTTAATGAATTCTGTTTGCTTTTTGATTTTTGAATATATTTTTTAGTAAGATAAAGGGTGCTTTTATCAGTATTTAAACTTCAGTAATCTTTGGATTTATTTGGTAATGCCAGGTGTGCTGCTTGTCAAATATTTTGAAATACAATTTGCTGTGTGAATTTTTACAAAATGTTACAATACAATCTATGTCAGCCTGTTAAAGTTAAAGACAGTAGGCATTTTGACAGAATTTTCAGGTTCTTCTTATTTTCTGGACCTTAAACAAACAAACAATATATATCTCATGGAATAATTGTCATTGTGATGTGTAAATCTATGAAGTCATATCAACATTTTCAGTTATATATATAGCTCTGTCTGATTTGAATGTGGATTCTTCATAAAATCAGAATACTTTAATGATCCCATCGGGTCATTAAATGCACTCTTCATGATTATTGGTTCAATTACATTTCGCAAATGATCTGAATTGCTTTGTATTTGCGAATAAATAATTTTTTTGCATGTATTTATTTCTGTACAATCGAAACAACAGTGTCCAGGTTTGATCAAACCCGTTTGAGCAGTATTACTTCTGCAGTCTCGTTTTTATCCATAACTGATTACCTATCTATCTGTATCTGCCTGATCCCTCCCAGGTAAGTTAATTGTGGTCTCGTTTACATGACGCACCGGAAAGACTTGATACACCGTTTCCCCAGCGAGGGCGCCCCCTGCTGGTCTTCGTTTTCGTTTGGAACGACAAGCAAACAGCTGGAGGCCTGCGACGTCACAGGGCGTGTTTTTACCTGTTAGCTACAAGCAAGCAAGCTAGGCAGGCGGTGGCGTCCAGGCCAAGCAGTCGCCTCTTCATTTGTGGTTGGCTAATGTTGAGTCTATTGTAGGCATGGATTTCGACGCTTTATTTAACGAGAGGACTTTTCAGTTCGCAGACTTCCAGGAGTTTACGGTACGTTCTCGAGTCCAGACCGCGCTTGGTCAATGCCGACGAAGCTAACATTTGGCGCGTTAGCATACTAGCGTTAGCACCTGATTGTTTATGTCAGATTTCGCGTTGCGTTGTTCCGATTATGCTTCCTAGGACGTTAGTTAGCTTACATGGATTAGCAGTTATCATAGCCTAACAATGTAGCCTATATAAATTCGAGCTCTCAGGTCAACACATGCTGCTAAAACAAGCTTTAAAAAATAGCTTCCTTGTTAGCGTAAATGCGCTGACTTGGCTCAAGTTATGCAACTGATGTAATGTAAACGATAACGTCGTTTGAATTGTGTTCGTGAATTGGTGAAAATTATGTGGCATTAGCAAATCTAATGCGTGAAGTTATGTTATAATGTACTTCTTTAAAACAATAATTAAGATTGACAGCCAGTTCTTCTTCCTACAGTTTCTTCCTGGACATCAAAAGTTGACTGAACGAATGAAAAAGCGACTCTATTATGGCCTGGACAAAGACGTGTCCCTCGATGTCCTCTCTTGCCCTGTTACAGGTCAGTTAAAATGTGGCTTTTAAACTAGGTTGGTTGGATAGTACCAAATGCTCAGGCCTCTGACGCACCGTCTTCAGAATCTTGAAACATCTTTATTTTTCCGGTCAAAGATGTTTCTGTGAGGCATTTTCTGGATGACTTGTGCAGGTGGAAAGTTCCGTGTTAAACTTACAGACCTGCGTTGATCTCCCGAATTCACACTTGTCATTGCAACTCCAGATATTGCCATTGAAATCTTCCAAAAATCTGCCCCGAGCCCAATCCGAAAACTACATAAGAAGTACGCGGCTCACGTTTCCAGGTTTGTTTTGTATTTTATAAAGATGACCATTTCAGCACTGCTGGTCATGCACGTGAAAACATGTCGCATCCTGTTTCAGGGAGGCTTGCATCTCTCCGTGCGCTATGATGCTGGCCCTCGTTTACATAGAGCGGCTCCGACATAGAAACCCCGAATACCTGCAGAAGATCTCCTCCTCTGACCTCTTTCTGATCTCCATGGTATGTGTGTGCAGGGTTCAAGGGTCGTTGTGAATGTGTCGGTGTGAGTTTTAGTGTTTTGTTTCATTGCCAAAATGTCTCTCTTCAAATCAGATGGTTGCCAGCAAGTACTTGTACGACGAAGGAGAGGAAGAGGAGGTTTTCAACGATGAGTGGGGAGCAGCGGGGAATCTTGATGTCAAAACTGTGAACAACCTGGAGATGAACTTCCTGAATGCCATCGTGAGTATTTGCGTGTGGCGTTTGATCGCGTGCCTGTTTGGTTCGAGATGCTTCCTCCCGTCGTGTCGTATCTTTTAGGAGTGGGGCCTCTTCACGGAGCCAAAAGCTTTGCTTGATATACTAAGTCAGCTGGAATCAAGGTGAGTGATCAATCGTGTAAAAAGAATTCCTAAAGAATACGCATTTCCAAGAGCCAAGATGGGCACTTTTCTTCTTCCATCCCAAACGGAAACATTTTAAAGTCTGCTTCCTGTGCCCCCCCCCCCCCCCCCCCCCCAGCGTTGCAGGGCGGCAGGGCTTGAAACGCGGCTGGTTCACCTACACTGACCTCTGTGTGCTGCTCGAGCAGTCGGCATGGAATCAAGCCCTCGCTGCCATCTACCAGCACTTCACCAAGGTGAGGGTGAGGCTGGGGGGGGCAGTTATTGTTCATTTGCCCACGGTAAAACGCTGCCCCCACAGGGCGGTTTGCTTGTAGTTGGATTTTGAGCAGCCCCTTTGTTGCTTTCGCAGGTTTCCTGCATGCTCGGCCTCGTCTACCTCTCCAGCGTGGCCGGCCTGATCGCCGCCGGCGCCGTGCTGCAGCAGCTCAGTCTCTCCAGAAGCGGCCAGTCCCCGTTTCCACCTGCAGCCCACCTCGAGACCTACATGAACTCAGAAGCTCCGCCCGCCTCCCAGCAACTTCCCTATCGAGGTCTGGCCAACGCGAGTCTGCGCCGCCCCGCAGAAGCAGTTGGCATTGGACAGCACCAAATAGAAAGTCCCTCGTCAGCCCCCCCAGAGACACCGTTGCTCTGTCTCTGGGGCTCTCTTCTTGCCTCAATGGGTCACACCCCTCCCCAATCAGAAACGGATCCTGGGTCCCACCGAGCCTGGTCTCCTGCGTCCTCCTTCTCTCCTGGCTGTCTGGCATCTCTCCCTCCTCCTCCATGCGGATTCAGAAACCTCTCGGTGCTGTTTACTAAAGCTGGTCTTGATAACCGCCATCTTGGTGCCTCCAGGCTGCTCGGGGGTGTCGAACCCAGCCTGAGCTCCCGTTTGGGGGTCTTCCTCCCTGTTCAGCTGAGACCGTGCCAATCGGATTCTGCTTTACCTGCTGAGAAAGCCCGGTTACTGCTGATGCCTGGCTAGTGAGCGGCAGACCCTCACCCCAGCCGCCATTGTTTTTATCATAACTTGGTTCCTTCAGGTCGGGCTTTTCTTTAATTTTCCAGATCTGGATTGCGGGTTCTGAAGCGAGAGTAGTTGCGTCCCGATGCCGACGGCACATATTTCACCAACATTATAATTAGTTCTTACACGACTAAAGCGTTTAGTTTCATTTGATGCGTTTCTGCCTCAGTTTCAACCAAACCGTTTTTTCGACCCGCATTTATCATCGTAAGAAAGTTCAGACTCGAGCGAAGTGAGACGGCGACGAAGGCGTCGCGATGACGAGTGTGTTTGGAGCTGGAGTTTTAGAGCTGCTTGCTAGCTGGCGGGTTTGAAAGTTTAATTTACTTTGTGCACTACATTTGGGCTTTTTTTTTGTGTGCGTTTATTTTTTGTCATTTTTGCGTCATAAGTTGGTCAGACGCGAACCGCAAGCACTGAGTGTGGACGTCAGAGAGCTTCTGCATCCGTCCTCGAAACCCTCAGAGCCAAGACACCATCCGTACGAGAACAGGAGCGCTCATTTATAGCATGTATTTAACTACACCTCTATAATACCTTCTAATATATAATGGGCTCAGTCACAGTGGGGGGTTTATCACAGAGGAAGAAAGGACAAATATTTCCTGGGATTTCATTCGTTTTCTAGATTGTCTGGTGTCGGTTTTTACCACATTGAGAGGTGAACGGCTGATTCTGTCTGGCCCCGCTATTTATTTTGGTTTTGGGTCTTTGTTTTACAGAAGGAGTCACGCTTACCCGGGACATTTACTTTGTAAAGTAACGCTTCACAAAATGCTCAGAATTTGATACTTGTGAACGAAATGAAAAAAGTCCCTTAATTTTGTAAATGATGTAAAATGCAAATTGTACAAATCTAGGAAAAGAGGAAATAAAAAGATGCACTTGTTTGTGACTTTGTTCATCATCGTTTTAATCAACGACATAACAGGAAGATCGGAATAATTAGTCATTATCGTTACCCAAATCTAAGCCCGTGGATTCTGTGGTGCCAAATGTGGACCGGAAGTAGACGTCTGTTCTTGACACGCCCCCCCCTCCCCTGAGCCCCCTCCCCTCTTCCTACCACCTTACAGTTCCTAATATAGACCCAACAGCTGGAGTCTCCGACCAGACTTTTCATGGACGCCCTGCAGAACCATGGAGGTGACGTTTTACTGGCGGTTAAATCAATCTCCGTGTGGATTTCCAGCTGTTTTGACCTTGTCGTGGAGGGGGGGGGGGGGGTGTCCCAGGAGGAGAAGCGGCTGATTCGACTAACTGGCATGTTGTGTGTCCTTCAGGCTCGGGTCGCGTCGTTAATGCGACGCGTGATCCCCCGGAGGCTGAAGCGTACATGAGCTTCATGAAAAGGCACCGCTGCTACGACGCCGTTCCGACCAGCTGCAAGCTGATCATGTTTGACACCAGGCTGCACGTAAGAGGCAGAATCTGCTTCCTGAGGGAAACGCGTTGCAGGTCGGTTTTGTACCTTCTCATGTGAATTTGTTGCTTCCGAAGGTGAAGCAGGCCTTTTTCGCCCTGGTGGCGAACGGCTTGAGGGCTGCGCCTCTGTGGGACAGCAGCTCACAGAGATTTGTGGGTACGGGCTGCTGCTTTGCATCACCGTGAAGTTCTGTTCTGTTCTGACGCTGATGATGGAACGTGAATTAAACTTTTGTAACTTTTCTCTCACAGGCATGCTGACTATTACAGATTTCATCAACATCCTCCATTGCTACTACAAGTCCCCGATGGTAAATCGTACGCCTGTGTAGATGAAATAAAGGAGCAGTTCACTCGAATGAAAACTCAATATCCTAGCCGAGCAATAAATCAAAATAAAATGTAACTTCACCCCCAAAGCGTTTCGCCCAGCTTCTCATCAGCGTAGCAAACCACAGACGACTGAATAATCAGTTGTTTTAATTCTTACAATGTGCATATTTGTGTATAGATGTGTGTATTCATTAATGGTCATTGGGATTTTCCTCCTAAAGGTTCAAATGTATGAGCTGGAAAGTCACAGGATCGAGACGTGGAGAGGTGACTCTTTTCAAAGTAAATAACTGACAGATGATGATCGAATAACGACGCCCTCCTCCGTGAGCTTCCGTTTGAGCGCTCTGTCTGTCTTCTGTCTAGACGTCTACTTACAATGTTGGAATCACTTCCTCATTAGCATTTCTCCAGAGGCCAGGTGAGCGCACGGGCCCCCCTTAAGCAGCCTGGATCCTGTTTAAATGCTAACGGGTTTGCTCTTTCTTGTGCTCCCAGCCTCTTTGATGCCATCTATTCCCTCCTGAAACACAAGATCCACAGGCTGCCGGTCATCGACCCCGTGTCTGGGAATGTTTTGCACATTCTGACCCACAAGAGAATCCTCAAATTCCTTCATATATTTGTGAGCAAGCTTGACCTTTTTTTTTGATGTGGTTTGCTTTCACATGGCATCGATGCTCTTCTGCTTGTATTCAGTGGAGGAAAATTCCCAAGCCTACGTTCGTTGGGAAGCAGATCCACGAGCTTGGGATTGGAACATTCAGGAACATTGCCACCGTCCAGCAAACAGCGACTCTCTATGAAGCCCTTTCCATTTTCGTTGAAAGGCGGGTGTCGGCGCTGCCTGTGGTGGATGGAAACGGTACTCCGGCTTCTCTCCCCTCACATCGTCGCTCTTATTAGTCCTGACGGATGTTAATATTCTTCTTGGTCTCCGCTCAGGCAAAGTGGTGTCGCTTTACTCAAGATTCGACGTCATCGTAAGTTCTACAGAGAAGTGAGGTTTCGTTCAGGAGCGCTAAAATCTTTCCCTTTTTCTTTTTTATAAACCAAGGATGTATTTGCACTCTGTATTTTACTATCTTTTGGGGTATCTGCGTTTGCTTCACGGTAGAATCTGGCCGCCCAGAAGACGTATAACAACCTCGACGTGACGATGCAAGAGGCCATCTGCGGCCGCGTGTGTTTCGTCGAGGGAGTGATCAAGTGCTATCCCGACGAAACCTTGGAAACCATCATAGACCGCATCGTCGAGGCGGAGGTGCGTGTTCTGTTTGCTTCAAATCAGGAAACCAGAGGGATCAGCACCTTTCTTCCTGGCTATCCCAGGTCCATCGACTGGTCCTGGTGGACCGGACTAACGCAGTGAAGGGCATCATCTCTCTGTCCGATCTGCTGCAGGCCATGGTTTTAGCCCCTGCAGGTATTGATGCTCTTCTGTCTTAGCAGTGGAAAGAGAGTCCTTTCCCTCCTTTGGTACCTGTGCAGGCTTGAGTCCCAGCCGGGCACCCAGCCAGGTAGGCCCTGGTGCCCCCGTCCCCCGTCCCCGTCCCACTACAACTCCCTTCCACTCTGTTCATCTTTTCATGTGTGCACAGTAGAAAGCATCCCGCTCGCCTGTCACATGGAAATCTAAATCTTGCAAAATGCCATGCGTGTGTTTCTTGGCTGATAATTTGCATGCGAGTACGTATTGTTTTTGTTTTTTTGGGATACTAATGATGAGTTATCAGGTTTTGCTTCTGTCATTTTCAGAAATAGACTGAAAGTTCTGAAAGAACTCGCAGGAGGAAGAAGAATTTCCTGGCTGTGGTCGATGTGAGCTGCCCTTGATACTGTAATGAACCTTCATCGGTCGCAGCACAGAGCCTGTGGAGGATGCATTTGTTCAAATTGATCAATATAACTTCATTAAGTTCTGTTTATTTTTGTATTTAAAATTTCCAATAAAACTTGCTGGTCTTTTCTCTACAATTTACCTCGAGTTACACGTTACGTGGCTGAAATGTACTTGAGTTAGGAAAATGGAAAAAGTATCTGCAATATCTCCTGAAACCCATTTTCTCCAATGTGATGAAAATAATAAAATCGTCACTAGCCCGAACTGAAAATTAGGTTTTTTTATGTAATGTATATGATTTTGTAGCACCTAGTACAAAAAAAAATAAAATAGAAACCTGTAAATGTGATGTTTTGAGACGTTACATTTACAGAAGGGCGGGGCCTTTATTTATTTATTGTTGTTCTCTGGACACCGAGCTAAATTTAGTGGCGAGCTTCGTGGTGGTAACACGTAGCATTGCTGCTCTTTCCTGATGGTAATTTGGGGTACTACGTTGTTGTTCTGTGTTTACTGCCATTATTTTAGTTGATGTGAAGCGTAAACAGGAAAACACGTGACAATTCTTTTCCTCGTCATGCGTGACGTACTTGTGATACGTCCGCTTATTATGCGTTATTGGTACATCAAGTTACCAAAGTTGTGAAAAATCGGAAATATGTTTTACTACAAAATAAAGAGGCTACGCAGGAGTGCAGGATAATTTTTATGTCAGTAATTGTTTTAGTTTTAAAATGGTCACTCCTTACTTGCAAATTCTTTTTTTTTATTGTATTGCCTTTTTCCACTCGACCATTTTCACGATGCATCGTTAACTTTAGACCAAAAAAAAAAAGATTTATTTTGAAAGTCACAACCGGAAGCTTTGTGCTACGTATTTGTCAGGCTTGACGTCGGGCTGTCCCTGTAGCCTGTGATAGCCAAAACAACAAAACAAAGTAGGGAAAACATGGCGAACGAAGAGGAGGCCGGAAGCAGCCCCTCGGCTACTTCGTCTGCGGTCGGCCTGGAGGCTCTGTTTCCCGCAGGGACATCGGAGCGCGTCTGTGGAGACATAAGCCCGGAGCTCATCCGCCTGCGGGAGCGTCTTCAGGGCTGGCTATCGCAGTATGAGCCGCTCCTCCTGTGGGTGCAGAAGCTGCTGGTCTGGGAGAGGCCGTTTTACAGCATCTCTGTCGCGCTGACACTCAACACTTTATTCTGGTAAGCATCGATCACCCTTCCCCGCCTCTTCGCAGCTTGCTAAAGCTACACCGAACGTCACTAGCCGACTGGCTAACGTCAACAAGCCTAGCGAAAGGAATTAGCTAATCCCACGTCGTTAGCTTAATGCTAACCTAGCATGCAAGCAAGTTCAAACTTCAGCACGGCAAATCTGGCGCAATACTTTCAACAGTTTCAGATAAAAACACACAAACCAGATAAGAAATGTTTTTGTTTTTTTACTTGTTACGCTTGTTGGCGTTTGTTAGCTTTTAACTCCTGGCGCTCATGGCAAACTAAATTGCGCAGGCCTTGCTAATCATCTGTTAGCAGCAGGCAGATAACAGAGGCGCTATTAATATGCATTACGACACTGATGTATTATTATTTATTGTTTTAATCTGTTTGCGCGCACACCCATGTCTCCGCAGGTTCATGTCCTCCACCTCCCTGCGGCCGCTGTTCCTGCTCAGCGCGTCCCTGCTGGGGCTGATGCTGCTGGAGAGATGGAAGCACAAGCTGCCCCGAAATATGGGTAAAACGGGCCTTTATGTGGTTTCATGTTCCGCTTCGAGTCTCTGCGCTGTGATCATCTGTTTATCGATCTTATCTGAATAAGATGTATTTTAATATGCCTTTTATTACATTTCTATCATCACCACTTT
The DNA here is from genome assembly GCF_040956055.1 of Brachionichthys hirsutus. Classification (NCBI taxonomy): domain Eukaryota; kingdom Metazoa; phylum Chordata; class Actinopteri; order Lophiiformes; family Brachionichthyidae; genus Brachionichthys; species Brachionichthys hirsutus. The sequence goes on along the minus strand of NC_090920.1, from coordinate 3,975,071 downwards.
TCATGTGTGGAGCTGCAGATTTGTGTTTTGGTGCTTTTTCTCTATTAAACACTCGTTTTGACGTCTTTCTCCTGCAGTTCATCATACAGAAGCTCCACCTGTGCAAAGGTATGTTTTGTTCTCGCTATTATCTCAGTGTATCTTTTCTCTTTGCTGATTCAACATGCGTTACTAGGAATGGATCCTTCTGGTACTGAGTTTGTCGTATTCAGGGATCGTCTCCCCTCAGGACGATGCGTTCATGGGCGTGGGATCCTGCAGATCCTGTCGTTTGTCGTCTCAGAACGGCCTGCAGCACTTTTAAATCCGCCTTTGTGTCGTGCTAATTCTCTGTCCGTGCGTTCTCGTCGTGCGAGCAGCGACACGATGGGGGCGGAGCAGCGTCTGCTCAGCGTCGCCGAGCTCAGCCACCACCTGGCGGAGAGCTACGTGGCCTGCTGCCTGTACCTGCAGGAAATGTTGCAGTTCAAACGGCAGAACCACGGCAAGGTGCGTCCCGTTTCAACGAAGCGTGGCTTCATTCGGGCCGAGGCCCGATCCAAAGTCTTTTTAGCATTTTGTTCTGAGGGGTAATAAATGGAAAAGCAGGCGCCGCAGACTTTTGTTCTGTCCTCAGTTCTGCGTGATGACCTGCAGCAGCTGTTTTGTCCTGGCTGTCGTTGGACATTACGTACCCGGAATCATGATCTCCTATATTATCGGTGAGTCGCTAGTGGGCCGCGCCAGCGGTCTAACCCTGAGAGGTCAGGATAAATCCTGAGAGGTCAGGATAAATCACCTGGCTGTCGTCCTCATCCCCTCTCAGCGCTGAGCATGCTGCTGTGGCCGCTGGTCGTGTACCACGAGCTCATCCAGAGGATGTACACGGGCCTGGAGCCGATCCTCATGAAGCTGGACTACAGCATGAAGGGAGACACTGAGCGCCGCAAGCACGACAAGAGGAGTGAGTGCTGGGCGTCGGCTTGGCCGAAGCCGTCAGAACGCAGAACGCACGCCGCTCGCGTCGGTCGCCTCGGCGGGAGGGCTTGAGGAAGCGTTGCCGTCCTTCATCACCGTCGACGTATTTCTGTTTGTTCTAACAGAGGTGAAGAAGGAGAGCGAGGAGGGAGACGAGCCCCGGGCTGAAACGGAGAGCGAGGAGGACGAGGAGGAGGAGCTGTCCTGCTTCGCGCCGACGGTACGGAAGCGTCCGGCTCGTTGTTCCCTTTTGTTTTGGTTGTCACGGCGATGTAACGCGGCGGCTTGGTCGACCAGGTGGACGTGAAGACCACCGCCCTGGCCATGGCCATCACTGACTCGGAGCTGTCGGACGAGGAGGCGTCCATCCTGGAGAGCGGCGGGTTCTCGGTGTCCAGAGCGACGACTCCTCAGCTCGCCGACCTGTCTGAAGGTAAAGACGTTAGAGAGCGGCGCCTCTATTCCATCCTAAAACGTCGTCTCTGGCAGATCTGGACCAGCAGAGTTTCCACGGCGACCCGGAGGAGCCCTTCCTGCGCGATCTCCCAGAGTTCCCCTCGGTGGAGGAGTTCCCTTCGGTGGAGCACGACCTCCTCCACTTCCCTCTGCGAGTCCCCGCCCAGTCGGAGGAGGAGCCCTTGAGCCCCGCCAGTCTCCTCATTCAGCACCTCGCGTCTCCGCTCCACTTTGTGAACACGCACTTCAACGGACACGGGCGACCCCCTGGGGGCGAGGAGGGCGCGCTGCCTGCGGGGGAGGAGGGGGGAGGGCGGAGGGCCGGGGAGGAGGCGGCCGCGGCGACCCGGGGCGCTCAGCGGCGCTCTCTGGAGTCCTTGAGCGAGGAGATCGTGAGCACAGCCATCTCCACCGTGGTGCAGAACACTCTGTCGGCCCTGCTGCGCTCCAGCGAGGCCGGCGAGGAGCCTTCCCTGGCCGAGTTCCTCCCCACCGAAACCCCCCTGGATGCCCTGGAGACCTCCGCCGACTCCACAGCCAACGCGACGCCGGCGGCTGGCGAGGACGAGGACCCGGACGCGGCGAAGGCGAGCGAGGAGATGCCCGACGACACTCTGGTCCCGACTGAGGAAGAGGAGGACTTTGAGCTTCTGGACCAAAGCGAGCTGGAGATGCTGGAGGAAGGACTTGAGCTCAGCTCTGACACGCAGCCGATGGAAGGCGCTCCAGACCCGGCGCCGTCTCCTCGGCGGCAACCACAGTCGTAGCTTCCCCGCCTCCGGCTCCAACTGTGTGTTTGTTTGTTAGAACATTATATCAGCGCATATTGTTATGTAGAGAACAATTATGAGGCGTTTGTGGTTAGTTGGTGATTGTGTTGCAGAAGGTTTCGTTCAGCCTCGGCATCCAGGACCTTCGGCTCTCATCAGGTAGCGTTCAGGTCATCGGCGCCGCGCCGCTACCTGGTAGCATCGTGTTACAGCTCGTCTGGTTTTGTTTGATAAATTTAGCAACCGTTTCACTGGAGTAAAAAAAAAAAACGCCGGCGACTCTCATGTCGGAATAACGACGGCTTCAGTTTCACGCCGGGTTGGGAAGCGGGTGTTGAGATGTTGGGTTATTGGATTATTAATATATGTCATAAATTATTTAATTTAACGGTCAGTAGATGAAACTTTATTGTCGAGCTGACGGAGAGTTGAACGTACGTCTAACCTTTGGGATCTGCTCCGATTGGGCGACGGTAACGGTTTTAATGGCGACGCCGCGGGTTTGAAACGAGTTTTAGTCCGATTCCTGCGGTATCCCTCGCTTTATCCTCGCCTCCGAGTTCCGACAGAGACGGTCGGTCATTGATGGTCTCTCACTCGTTGCCTAGGAGACGGAATCTTTCACGTTGTTGGTAAGAGATCTTCACCTTTGCACGTGAGAAATGTTCCTGAATTTGTTCCCGTGTAATTGACGGCTCGTTTTTATTCATATTTGGGACGGCGTCGATTTTCCACACACGGCGATGTCATCTCCACTGTTTGTACACGTTTGACCTTTCTACCTTGGAGTCGGACGTGGATCGATCAGACCCGTTTGTCTCGTCATCGCCTGATATCTCTGGCTGCTGCTCGACATCAGAGTAACCTAATCCAGTGTTCTCATCCATCGGTTCGGCTTCCACCACTCGGCAGCCGAGTCTCAGGCGTGGGTTGTACAAACTGAAAATAGCATTGCGACGTGTCCGTGTCCCCCGATTTGTTGTAGTGCGTTTATTTGTACGCATCCTCTCCTTTTTATGGCCGATGGTGTAAAAATGCTTTAAAAAAAAAGAGAGAGAGATATATATTCTGCATGTAAAAAAAAAAACCCGGCACTCTTGTTCAAGTTCTTCTTGTCGGCTGCACAATTTGTGAGAAAAGAAAAGTCTATATTTGTTTGTTTTAAAGAGCCCATTAAAGTCTGTTTGCCGACCAGAGCGTGTTTTGCGGCGGCGGCGGTGCCGTTTCGGAGACCGCCCGACTGTAAATGGAAGCGGGTGGCGGGTGGTGGCGTCAAAAGCAGAGAGATGAGCTAGCTTGTGCGGCAGCGCCTGTTAAGCTTATTTTCTATTTTCTCCTTTTTCCATAAAGCGCTCAGTTTGATCTTTTGACATCCAAAAACGTGACGGCTGTGGATGAGATGGAGACTCCGCGTGTGAACGTCCGAATAAAAGGACAAACTGAAACGAACCTTGTTGCACGACTTTATCTGATTCGTTCTGGATCTCAAGGTTGGGCCAAGATGGCGTCTTGATGGACGAGTTCTGTGACGAATCTGGAGGAACTGGTCCGGTTCCATTCCTTCAGGATAATCTAAGCATCAACTGTTCAGCCTGGTGAGTCACGGCTTCCCCACAGGAAAGATAAACGGCAAATCATTTGCAGACTTGGGAACGCTCTTCTGGATCCGGACCGGACCTGCAGTGTTCTGCTCCAAGCCGCTTCTCCTGAGGCAGGAAAACCAGCTGTTAGCGCTTCAGAAGCATTTCAAAAAACCAGTCCTGACTGGTTGACTGGACCGACCTGTCTGAGCTCCTCTGCAAAAAGCCGAAGCCTGCCCCTCAGCTCGTCGTCGACGGTGACATCACGACGCGCCGACCACCCGCCGCCTGTGAAGGTGACTGGGATTGAGAGGACAATGCCGTCTGGGAGATCACAGTAGCCTGCGAACGGTCAAAGACGATCAAGTGCATCAGTCGAATCCGGCTTTGGGTATCTAACCGCGCGTTGTGATTGGCTGCGTTTTCACCGTGGCAAGCTCCACCGATGGAGAAAACCTCCTGTGAGGCACAAACGCCGTTCCAGGCCTCCAGGACACGGAGGATGGCGTTGCCTCGGGACATGGCGGCTCCTCCGCAGGCCGCGGAAGCCTTGGCTGCACGCCGACGGCGAACCAGATCCTGAAGCTCCGCCTGCAACCGTTTCCTGAGAGAGAGAGAGAATCATTGGACCGACCCGTCCAGAACCGAGCGTTGTGCAGTTCTAACATTGGCACAGAGAACAGAATGTATTGATTAGCATTATTATTATTAACCGGATGCTGTTTACAGACCCCTCCGTGAGGATCTTTAGGACTGGTTGGGAGAAGGAAGCCGGGCCTTTGATCGGCCCGTCGTAGTTGAACACTTTCGCCCTCTGCAGGTCGATGTAGAAACTACCGCTGACGTTTCCCCATGTGATGACGTCGGTGACGTCTGGAGCGGAAGGGTCTGTCAGAATGCAGAGTTGATAAATATTGTTGCGATTATTTTTCTCGTGATTACCTGAAGGCCTCACTTTCAGCTTCTTTGCGACGGTCGCCCTGGCTTCAGTCTCCAGCCGAGTTGCCATGGTGACAAACTGGCGGTTGCTGATGGAGCGGGCGTTGTCCAGAAGCAGCGAGCATCTCAGGTTGGCAAACGAGTCAGCAGAAACGATCACCTTCACCTCCTTGTTGGCCTGCGTGTCGATACGCCGCCCGTACTCTCTGTACCTGTCTGAGATGTGCGTCAGCTTCTTCCTCTCATGTTCCTTCTCATTCTCATTATCTGCGATGCTGCACTCGTCAAGCAGCAGAATGACGTGTGCTTCTTGGAAGGCCTGTTCCAGATCTGTGTGAGTGGTCACCTATGAAGAAAGAGGGTTAGATGCCTTTGTCTTTCTGAGGCGGATTAAAATGTTGTTTGTTTTTTTGCAAATTCCACACTTGATAGAGCTGATGGAGCGCCAGGTCTTCTGTCTCCATCCTCAGCTGCTGCAACTCGCCCTCGCTCCCATCCAAGTCCAAAAGATGGAGGCTGATTGCGGAAATGTTGGGGAACACCTCAGCAGAAAGCAGATTGGGGATCAGGAAGGGGCAGGTTGTGCCGAGAGCGCTGGAAAGGTGAAGAAAATCGACGTGCACGCCCTCTTCACTCAACTTCAAACATTTCTCCTTCTCTTTGTGGTTGATCATTTGTACCGGCTCACCCACTGATCCATATGTGAAGAGGCTTGATGAGACTGATACGATGCTGCTCCTCTGCAACGAGGTTCACCTTAGATTCGAGATTCTCTGCTGCAACGCTGAGCATTATATCTGTGGGCATGTCCGACGTGATGCTGTAGTAGTGCTGCACAACAACAATTAAAGGATTAAGGGAGACAGGAAGTGAATTTAATTGTGATAGCTGAATATATGCTTACCTGGCAATGCTCTAGGAAGTCACTGAAGCCCCCTAAGAGCATCCCTCTGCCCCCCCGGGCCACCAGTTCCCTCCAAATCAAAGGGGAATGCTTGTGTTTCCAGCCATTTCTGTTACAGGTGGCCTCCAGCCACTCCTACCAAGGGGAGGGGGGGGGGGGGGGCAGGACATAACAAAGGTTGCAGAAATGATATGCGAATATATCAATGAAGAACATCATTAAATATAAATATATTTGACCTCCCATTCGTCCGGGAGGATGGAAATCTTGTGGATCCTGAAGTCTGGTAGAGATCCCTGCAGCCTGTCTGCTAAGAGTTCCGCTTTGGCGTAATGAGGGCAGTCCGCTTTGCCTAAAAATACAAACACGAATCGAAGTATTATATTTTTACATTCGGCTAAATGCTAACGTGTGTAAATATTATCAAACCTTACCAGCAAGAACAAATTTTGCCATTTTGGCTGAGTGGAGTCGGTTGCTAACAAACTCTGTGTGTTGCGCTTATTTTGATCCGTGTAGGAAACACCGCTAACAAAAACAAAAGGAGCGGAACTTGTGATTACTGCGTTACCTTCACATTATTTACGTCTATCATGTTTATATATATATATAAACTAATTTGCTAACCATTAAAAATATGATAATTGATACGTTTTATATTTACAATTAATATTAGATTTTGTCAGTGCGCATGCGCCACCTAGTTGCTAGGGGGACCGAATATTTCAGCGCACACAGCATGGCATGACAGGAAGGAACGCAGTGTCACGGATTTGATGGATTTCAGTTCAATGTAGCTCTGCGTGTCGTCGTCGAACATATTTTCCGAGATTCCTAAAGTACTATATATTACTTTAAGACAATTATATTGTCTTGAAGTATTTTCCTGCTGCACTTTATTGTGAGTAAAGTAGAGCCTCCGGTTAGCAAGCTAATGTAAGCTACTCGGCGTTCGAGTGGGTTTTGTTGACCTTGTCGGCAGCTCAATCAGGCCTCAACCATCGAATGGACCCGGAACCTAAAGTAAAACAGCGCAATTTAATAGTTGCTAGTTGAGTAGCAACTTGGTTGCTATTGCTAAACAGTTCGTCTTGATAGTTTGTAGCTACGTGTTCCACACAGGACAAGTGTTGTAGTCCTTTCAGGTAGTGTTGTAGTCCTTTCATCGAACCTACACGGTTTTTTTGTTCTGTTTTTACGTCCTCACAGTTATTGGAGAAGAATGTCTGTCTGGATAACGGAGGAGCTCATGAGACGCTGCTTCCGCTTTCGTAGCCGCACGTCAGTTTGGCAGCAGAGCTACTTCCGGTTTCCAACCAAACACGCGTCTCTCCCAAGTCAGCGGTTGGCACACATCTGGTCTGTAAGGCCGAGCCGGACGTGCCCGGCCGGCGGCCTCGTCGGATCGCTGAGGTTTTACTGGGACGCCGATCACAGCGGGGAGCCGCAGCGGGGCTCGCTGCCCGCCGAGCTCCGAACGGGATCGGCCTCGGCTCAGAAAGCGCACATCTCTCCGTTTCGGGATCAGCTGCAGCACTGCGTCTGCCCGTCGGACGTGTTGGACCTCGCAGTGGGCTACGTCCTCACGGCCCACGAGGTCAGCTGGTCCCTGTCCCAGATGTGGATCACCATCCGGGTGATGACGATCGAGCAGACGCGCTACGAGCTGCAGCTGATGTTTCAGCACCCCGCCTTCGACGAGCTGCTCCAACGGGCCGTGACGATGGTGGGGCAGATGCAGAATTCCAACCTGGCCTACTCTCTCATATCCATGGTGCGTCTGGGCGTGCCCCAACAGAGCCGGGTGGTCCAGACTTTCCTCCGGGCCTGTCAGGTAGGCATCGGGCTTTGGGCCGGGCTTTGGGCCGTGTTGCTTTTTTACGGCGCCTTGTTCACCAACAGGAGAACCTGAACGGCTTTAATGAGACGAGCCTGTCCATCCTGGCGTCCTGCCTGGCTCTTATGGAAGAGAGCCCCAACGTTGCTGGTCTTAAGGAGGGCATGAGGTCGGAACTATAAACTGATTATTGCTGCCTGTAAATTGCCACAAATTCGTTTTTTTTTTTTTTTTTTATAGCGGTGCCTTTTTAGGTAACATTTAAATTCTGTCTATTGTGGCTGTGATAGGCTGGTTGTTAAAGCCCGCCTTCCTACGATCACTAATGTCACGGCTGTCCAGACCATGATGCATCTTTCGGGGAAAGATTGTCCACCAGATCTCAAGCAGAAACTCGAGGTCGGTGCAGTTCGGGGGGGGTTCGAGCTGACATTCCATTTTTGGATTGTAGCCGTGAAATGCGATCCCAAAATGGAAACAGAAACTATTTTCAGGACCGTGGATCCGATCTAAAGATCGCTTGCACGTTCTGCTTTCTCCAGGAAAAGGTTTTGTCGATGGCCGACCAGTTCGACATTCGCAACGGCTGCAAAATACTGCTCACCATGGCTTCCATGAAGTTCCACTCCATACCGCTGCTGCTCTTCTGCGCTAAAATGATCAGAGGTGAAAACCCGACTGAAACCTTTGAGTGGCGTCGCCGACCTGCTGTTGCTCTTCGGTTCTTTATCACAAGCGGTTCTCTCCGGTAGAACACATGGACGAAATCCCCGTCACAAACCTGCTGGCCATCCTGGGCGCCTGCGACGAGCTGCTGTTCAGACACTTGAGTCTCTTCGCTGACATTTCCGACCACGTCGCCTCGACGGAAATGTGCAGCAACAAGCAGGTTTGGTTCTTACCCGAACACGACGCCGCGTCTGGCGTGCAGACAGTTCACGGCTGCCTTTCTGTCTGCTTTCAGTTGCTCTTTTTCATGTCCAAGTTTAAGAGGCTCAGGTTCTGCCCCACAGCCTTGATGGAGGTTTTTGCCGAGACGGTGATTTCCAAACCGGACACTATTACACGCAAAGACATGTTCTGCATCCTCAGCGTGTACGCTTATTTCAACTACGACCTGCAGCAGCGGAGACAACCGTAGGTCTCGCTTGGAGCCGCCTTTCGCTATCGGATGCTCTGCGGTGTCCTTGACTGCTGGGTCTCGGTTGGGTTCCATCGTTCTCCTGCAGGTTCCTGGACAGTCTCACTCGGGTTCTGGATTCCTATTTGCCCAGCATGGCGCCGTCCGACTTGTTGAAAGTTGTTTCTTCCCTGTGTGTTCTGGGGCATTTCCCGGCCGCCCCTCTGCAGCAACTCCTGCACAGCAGTGCGGTCGATACGTTTAGGACTGCAGGTCAGAGACCCGCGTCAGCACCACGACTTCTTAGGATCCTTCGTCCCTCGGTGTTTATTTATTTGCCACTTCTTCTCCCCCCCCCCCCCCCCGTTCCTCTGCAGGGCTCAGTGTTGTGAAAAAGAGGACTTTTCAGATCGTGGATTCGTGTCTCCGTATCGACCGTCCGCCGCATCTCACGGCGCTCAGCGTTCCCACATTTCTGCTGGAAGACTCCCCAGGAAGTAATCTAGCAGAGAAGACATGGCTCGCTCAGAACCTGCAGGCTCTGGTGAAGGATCAGGAAGGTTCCACCGTGCAGGATTCGATGGTGGAGAACTTCTACTTCATAGGTGAAGACAAAACTTTGGAGAATAAGGTTTATGCAGCCGGATTGTGTGATTTCCTGTCGTGGAATCGGAGTCGTCTTTATGGTTCCCCGAGTGCCCGTAGTGTGTTTTTGATCTGGCTTCTCAACCTTCAGACGGCGTGATAAATAAACCGAGCCGACCTTCCGTTCCCGGGGGAAGTACGGATTCAGGAGAAGAACGTTCTCCAGCAACGTGCAGTCAAAGGTAAGATGTTGGGATTTGTTGTGTGGAGTGATTTTCCTTTCCGGCGACGCCCGCGTGCAACGAGGCCCCGGACGTGGTTCGTTTTAAAAACGCTGAGATTAGCCCCGCGGCGGTTTAAATCCCATTTTGAGCCCATTTAAATGTTTGAAATGAAGAAATATTATGACGGTCAAATCCAATAAATGGCTGAGTAGGAATGCATCTCATTTCTGCGTAGATTGTCGTTTGTGTTAAACACCAGAGGCGACGCTTAGTAGCGTCACTAAGTACCGATCTGCTGGAGAAAGGAAGTCGCCTCTGTTCTTACTGAAGAGGCTCCTGTGTTGCAGAATCGCAGTGATCTGGGACCCGTACTCCTTCTGCTTGGGAACATCCCATCCCTGCGGCCTGCTGGCTGTCAAGATTCGCCATCTGAAGATCCTGGGCTTCGACCAAGTCTTGGTGAGACACGAACCCGGTTTAGCTCAGAATCCCATGTGCCAGCCAGCGTGACGAGATCATCCTGACGCCCTGCTCCTGTCGCGCAGGCACTGCAGCTGCCTGTACGCTACATGTCGAACGATGACAGGCTAAATTATCTCCGGAGGAAGATTTTCCCGGAACACTACGGTTCAGATACGGAGCCTGAAGCGGAAGAAACTGGGATCTTGTCCTAATCCAAGCTTTGTAAAGGATGGAGAATATAAGTAACGAAATAAACAAGATCTTGGTTACATTTTGTAAAGTGTGACCACGTGGAAAGAAAAAAAAATGTCACGCGTTCTTGTTTTCTTTAAATCGTCAATTTATTTCACCAAATGACTGGATAAAACCAAACTGAAATGGTTTTGACTTTCACGAGCCGATGACTCAGACCTGAATGACACCGATAAAGCCGACGACGACTGACGTGTTTCTGCACAGAATCTGCAAGGCAGCGGCGGAAAACGCAAGGAGGGGGGAAGAGAGGGAGGGAGGGAGGCAGGAAGCGGCTGCGGGTTGCTGCGGGTTGTTGTTCTCTGATAACGGTTCAAGACGACGTTCAGGCTTCTTGGAGAAAAATGTTTGCCGTCAATCCGTGACTTGATTTAGATTTTTATCAGCATCGCTCGTTGAAACACCTTTTTGTTTTCTTCAATTATAATAGTAAATGAAATCCTTCACGCTAGCTCCGAGCTGAACGAACCCTCGCGTGTGGTTGAATCCCCTCATTCAGCCGCCGCCTTATGTTGCGACCGCGGATTCCTACTACGCGTGTGTGTGTGTGTGAGTGTGAGAGAGAGGTCATGTGATTGTGGCACGGTGTAAATCTGAACTAACGGCGCTGTGCAAAAATCCCGATGATGCGACATAATCAGAAATGGCGAGGCATGGGGCTTTGAACCCCCCTGTTCTTCCTGCGGCCCCGGGGCGCGTTAGGTTTGGTGTTTATGTAGTCAGTCTGGGAATCTGTCCTCCTCAGCTTCACCTGGAACACAGGAAGGCGGGGTTACGTCCGGTCTCGCCTTCACGCCGCGTACTGAAATGTACAATAAACTATATCATCTAAAAATAAGACGGTGGGGCAGTGCGAATGATTATTTTTAGGTAAAGAAAATAAAATGTGCAAAGTTTTTTTTTAAATTGAATTCAAAACGGTGTAACAGATAAAGAAAATAAACTGAATTAATAAATTGTGAAAAAAAAACCCAATCCAGAATAATAAAATAAACTGAAATGATAATTGTATTTCACCAGATGAGGCTAATCTGGAGGCGCCTGATCGATAATGAGCTGCTTCCGTTGTGGCGCCGCATGCGACCGGTTTGCCGTTGGTTTCTTTACCGAGATGAAGATGGCGATGATGGTGACGATGACGCTGTAGATGCTGACGGATGCGATAATCCCAATCCAGAGGAAGCCACCCGCTGGCTCGCCGTCGGTTGGAGCCGTCCTGCAGACTTGCTTGCAGTGGTGTCCTGGACGGATGTTCAAGAAGCATCCGTTGGTTTACAGACTCACAAAAGTGTCGTTTGAACATCTCAGCGGCTTTTTATTTTACCTTTCAGAAGCACCAGGACTCTCAGGTCACTTCCTTCTGTCATCATGGGAGGCGGGACCACGACTGTGCCCTCGCATCTGTAGATGCCGTAGCTGCTGGTCGTCACGCCGACCAGCGTGATGCTGACGGACTGATTCTCGGCGTTTCCGTGCAGCTCCGCTCCCGCCGTGCTCAGCAGCGTTTCGCAGTTCACGCCGTCTCCCTTCTTTTTGGTGCATTTGTAGATGTAAACGACCTGCTCGGCGTGGAAGAGGTTGTATTTCACCTCGTCGCCGTCGGTCTGCGGGCAGGGCACGGAGACGTTGTCCCCAGCGGGGACGCAGACCGTCTTCAGCAGGTCTGATGAGGAAGGCGTGACACACACGAGTGGAATCATCGAGTCAGCCGCGGATCGACTCGATGATTCCGCTCAAAGATTTCTGCTTTACCGGACGAGATCAGAGCTTCTGCGTTCTCTGTAAACTGAAATAGTCGCATTAACCCTTGAAAACACACTTTTGAACCGGCATTATGGGGGGAAAAGGGGAAACCAAGAAGGTAAACATTCCATCTGAGGATATATATATATATATATATATATACAACGTACCCTTGCAGGTGCAGGCGTTCTCGGGCTGCAGGCCGTGACACAATCCCACGAGGATCGTGAACGTCCACCACGGACTCATCTTCGTCTGTTGCACCGACGGAGCGAGAGCTCACTGCCAGCACGGAGACGAGCTTCGGCGTCTTCCCCCATTACCTGAAGCTGCCTTTGACTGGCTGCAGAGCGACGCGGCTGAAGCTGACGCATCCTCTCTCAGAGGAAACATCCTGTGGCAGAAACTCCTCCTCGTCTGCAGTTTCCACTGCGTCCCAGAGTTTGATATTTGCATAGAGATTTATGTAGTTCAATTGTTTTTTTATGTTTATTCACGTTCAGTTTCGTTTCTCCACCTGACATGCATTTAAACACACATCCATCCTACAACTAGCAGACGATGCCTTTTTCCTGCTAGAGTTTCATATGTTCCGTTATTATTAGTATTAGTATTGTTGTTGTTGTTGTTGTTGTTGGTTGTTTTAGTAGCATATTTAGTAGCATGAATTCTTCAGCTATTATTTGCACATTTTATTCAATGAACATGCCCAGACTATGGAAATAGCGTATTTCTTTATCAGAAGTGTATGGCCAATGAGTAAAACAAACACACACCAAAATACGGTACAAATATTTCAAGATGTATCTTGTTTTCTGTAATTTAGCATATTTATACTCATATGTATATATCTCATTGGTATCCTGCAAAGCTCCGCTTCCTCAGCTCTGTATTTGATATGCTGAGTTATTATTATTGTCATAATCCTCCAGTACTGAACGACAATCAAAATACAGGCATCCATATGAGTTACTGTTAAACATGGAGGGAAAGCGAGTACTGCAAGATGTATTGTAGGAAACATACATGCCATAACCTGTGGAGACGTTGGTTGGGCGATTTCACAAAACTGCAAACGTCCAGTGCGCCATGTGGAAAGCTTTGCTGCGCCCTGAACGCGTCACCGCCTTGATTTTGACCGTGCAATGGCTTCTCTCGTCCACAAGGTGGCAACAAATCCTTTTTAATTTGATCAGGTTTTTCTGACACATTCATGGCATTGTGAAGTGGGGATTATAGTATGTCGTTAAATGATGCTGGCAATCCTCCCTCAGAAAACGGAAGAGGGGGATGACATAAATTATGACACACATAATTTACATAAACATACTAATGATCAGCTTTTCTTTATGAAGAATTACACAATCCATGCAGCACTGTCAATGCTTGTTTGTCTCTGCTGAATATTTTTTCCTTTTAACTCCATTCATATATATTAAGTGACGTCATAACAGCAGATTGTTGTTATTATTACTACGTATTACCTTAGTATTACCTACGTTTATTATGTCTTCCTACCATCTCCCACTGGCGCTACTGGATGCTGATGCTCCCTTCGCGTTCCTTGAAAACTTTGAAATTTGAAAGACTAGAAATTTAAACTTCTCTAGTATTGGAATCGTTTACTTTATTTGTAAATAAAACCACTAGTAAAAAAATAATGTTTTGGGAGTATTTAAAAATAGTTATGATTAATTGCATTATTGTAGCAGATTGAGATTGCGGTGCAAAAATGTGGCGCATTTGGGAATGCAATTTGTGCCGCATAAAATGACACGTGGGGGGGGGGGGGGTGCGCAAAAATAGGTGTAAATAGATAAACTTGTGGAACACCACAATTATGTTCTGGAGAAGTCATATCTTTTAATTAACTATGATATTAATCTTTTCGAACAGCGTGTCGAACTTGTGATTTCCGACAGTCCTGAATGCAGCGTTGGGATCTGGGCTGGACAGGAAACGACGGACACGCGCGCGTCGCCCCGAGAGGGAGGCGAACGGGAACGGTAACGGGAACGGGGATGTGATTGGACGTGTGGACGGGGTAACGGGAAGCATGAAGACAACGGGCACTTTGAGCTAATTACAATTATTATTAATAATAATAATAAGAGCATCCCATCGGGAGCGGTTCCTCCCCCGACCCCCTCCCGAGGGCAGGGCTGCTCGGTGCCATTGGAGAGGACCCCCTTTGTGTATTGGCTGTAAGTAGCTCTTCTCAACTATTCCGACGCGTTTGAACTCTTTCATGTTGTTCTTGGAATAAACCGACCCCCCCCACCCCCACCCCCCCTAAAATGTTAATAATAGACCCTCGTCAGGTCACTTCGCTGTGACGTCCCAGCTCATCCCTGCAGTGTCCTCTGGCTGGCAGCAGCTAACATGAAAGGCTAACATGAAAGGCTAACCTTCCTGTGTTTACATACTTGTTTTCTTTTTAAAAACGACAAAACCCGTTCAGTGCTAAGAAAGGGGCCGCCGCGGAGGCGTTGCCCCCCACTAATGCCCCCCACCATGCGGCCATTGAACGGTCCTTTCTCGGGGAGGACGGGCGTGCGGCGGTTTCCCGACATGAAGAAGAACCGCGTCTCTCATTGCGGGGGGGGGGGGGGCGCAGTTAGACGCGGTGTTGCTGCTGTGTTTGCGGGGCTTCCAGAGCCTCGGGGCCGCCGGTGTATCCGGCTGGAGGTGCTTCCTCCGAGCCGAACAGTCTCCACCCTGATTAGCGGCGCAAGCGGTCTGCTAATGGCCGATGGTTTCTGTCAACGCTAATGTTTCTACACCGCTTTTTATTTTATTTCATTATTATGATATTGCGTGTAATAAAGTGTCTTCAGGGAAACACGAATCCACGCCGGCGTAACTGTCTTTTGTTCTTTATTCGCCGCCTCCTTCGCAGCAGCTGCTTTAATTCCCTTTGTTGGATGACGCCGCAGGTTTTGGCCAATGGCCACTTTGATGCTAGCCAGCTAGCTAGCTCAACCACTTTGATGCTAGCCAGCTAGCTAGCTCAACCACTTTGATGCTAGCCAGCTAGCTATCTCAACCACTTTGATGCTAGCCAGCTAGCTAGCTCAACCACTTTGATGCTAGCCACATCTCTAGCTTAAATGCGTATGTCCTGGCAGAAATATATATATATATATATATAAATAAAAAATATAGGTAATTAAATATAACTGGACTTTGCTTGCGTTCAGCCTTTTAAGGACATAATTACTCTTCAACTCCACTGGGGTTCAAAGGTCACCCTTGGAGGGGCTGCAGGCCACGCCCTCACATATGTCCAGGTTTTCACCTCGTAAACAGGTGAGGACTTCCTGGCTGTATCGCCGGCTGAACAAATGAATAGCTTTTAAGCACGCAGGAGGCCGGCGTTTGTACCCCACAGCGGCGTTGTAATGGACTGTGTGTCCCGCAGGCGCGTTTGATTTGCATCCACAAAGCACTAGGCGCGTTTGATTTGCGTCCACACGGCCCCTCGGCCTACAGTGCAACTACTGGCCATGTGGTCGCTTCCCTTCGGGCGTACGCCTTCAAGCCTTCGGTGTGAATTTATTGGTAATTTACGATCAATGACATAGATGATGGGAATTAGAAAGGAAAGAAAGGGATTTTTGTATTATATTTGGTTGTTTATGCAAGATTTGTATTGATTCTGCTCGTTGTTGTGTCTCAGGCTTCTTTTAGGCCTGTGGCTGAACTCTAGATGATTACTGTGGTAACCCGGGCCTTTTTGATTAATCACTCTATTCACATCTTATAACATGAGTAAGATTTTGCTGTAAAGACGTGAATGACTGGAAGCAGTGTGCCGGCGCCTCGTGTCATGGGATCATCAGTCAGTGGACCCGATGGTCCTCGGGGCGGCGCGGTATGCAGCGCAGCCATATTGGATTTCTAGCCATGCAGGTAAAACATGTGCGGCCCGCGAGGATCGGGAACATCCATCACGGACTCGTCTTGTGTGATTTCATCGGGTTGCAGTTGATCAGACGAGAAACAAAGAGAGGGTTGATCCCCAGATGTGGTGTCAGAGAGAGAGAGAGCGAGAGAGAGAGAGAGAGAGAGAGAGACCTGCTGGTGTCGGTCTGTCACGTGAGTGGGACGGGCCGTGTTTGACCTCCATCCATTCATATCCTTGGGCAGAAGACTTTTCTGCACAAAAGCTCCAGAGAAGAGTTGGTGTAAGTTTACCCAGGTTGTGTTTCCCGCGGGGGGGGGGCACTTCAAACGCAGCCTTCAACCCCCCCCCCCCCGATGGTGTAGACTTGGAGGGGAATCTGATATTTCCACAGATACGAAGCGCCTCGGCTCCGGTCGATGAGTGGAAACGGCCGCCTGCTTTCTAAAAACACAAGTCCGAGATGCAAAACGTTGCGCGTGCACGTTATGACGGAGCGTCTGCTTCCGCCTGGGCGTGGCCCGCCGTCCCTCGGGGACACGTGGCTGCAGCCACCATGGAGCCTTGTTCTGGTAACATTCTGCTGACCTTTGACGGCAGCTGTCCCTGCCATTCTGAGACAAAGACAAATACGCTAACCGGCTAAGCTCTGCTGTTCTACATAGAGCTGCTCTTCCTGTTGGCCTTTTCGTACGCACTGAAAGACCCGTACCCGCCGTGTAGCCGCAAATTCTGTCTTTCCGATCCTTATTTTTGCCACTATGATCGAGCAACATGCCCTTTTGCTCTCTTGTGCCTCGGGCTAGGCATTGTTTTTCAG
The DNA here is from genome assembly GCF_040956055.1 of Brachionichthys hirsutus. NCBI lineage: Eukaryota > Metazoa > Chordata > Actinopteri > Lophiiformes > Brachionichthyidae > Brachionichthys > Brachionichthys hirsutus. The sequence goes on along the minus strand of NC_090920.1, from coordinate 3,958,518 downwards.
GAAGGTGCAGCCGTGTGAGAATCGGCTCGCGCTTGGAACCTGACGTAGGAGCGTCGCAGCCGGCGTCCTGTGGGCTGCACTGCTGATTGGATCGGGCAGAAGGAGGGCAACCTCCTCTCCTGTCAGTCCGAGTTCGCCAGGCGAGCCGAGTCGGGACACAAACGTGACGGTCGACCTCCAACCCGTGTTCTTCTTTTGAGTCTTTCCTCCTGAAGGCTCTTGTGCGATCAAAGGAGACTCCCATGGCTATCCTGCGTTTTTATCTTGCCCTGAGACGAGGTGTTGCCCCTTGAACTGTCCCTTTATTTGCCGTTAGCCCCCGCACCCCCGGCCTGCTGTGCTGTTCATTCATTAACTGCCCTCTTTGTTTGCCGCCGCTCTGACTGTACGTTTTGTGTCAGCAGCTTAGGCAGCTATTAATCAGCGTGACTTTGACAATGGCAGGTGGCTGATTCTCACTGATCCCCCCCCCCCGCCACACACACACACAGATGGGCTGTTCCATTCACAATCGTGGGGGATTGGTCTTTGTTGAATTAACCGGACACGTGACAGGAAACAGCTCCCATGGACAATGGCTGCTTTGTTTGTTTTTGGCTTTGTTTTGTGCATCTTAAAGTTAAGTTGGGAAATCACTGAAAATGTATTGAGGCTGGAAAAGAGTCTCTCATCCCAGTGGGAATATACAGATAGAATTCCGTGAGGGACTTTCACTGTTAGTGAGCAGAGCTTGGCAAATGGTGTCACGTTTCTTTCTTCTCCCCACCTGTCTGGAGTCCGGTCCGTGCTTCGCCGCGCGGGCCAGCCGCAGGACTGCTTGATGGACGGCGCGGCCCGTCTTTAGCGGCTTGACAGCTTTTACAGCGGGATCGTGGGTAATGGGCCTTTTACGGGAACGCCGAATGCTAAAGGCTGGCGGCCAGAAGTTTTAAGAGCACGCAAAAGTGCTCGCTCCGAATAATGTGCAGTCTGGGTTCTGTGGCCGCCACATTTTATAGACGGCATGATGTATGATCCGTCTATGGTTAGATGGATGGAGGGTGGGGGGTTATTAAGCGTATGTTTTAATTACCCATAAACCCCACCAGGCAGCCGCTGGGACCGCCGATGGGTCCCGCCGGTCATCGTGGGAACATTCCTGACGCAGCATTATTCCATAATTCCCACCATGTGTGGTTTTCCCACAGCCGAGCGCTCCATGCGGGGGCCGTGGGGAATCCCACCGAGGCGAGGGGCTCGGCTGCTCCTAATCGCAGCCAGACCTTCGCTGTGTTCGTGGGGAAAGTGTTTCTGTGACGCAAAACGAATCGGGAGCTGATTGAACATATTTAAGAACTATTTCCCTGCTGTGACATCATCGCCACCCGACTCTCCTTCCCACTTCCTGCCCTGACAGGAAATGAGCTAATAGGGGGGAACTGTGTCCACTCCATAGGAGCCTGTGTATTTGGGGGTGTTATTGAAGCAGGTTGCAAAACTAGGCCACCAAAAAAACACTCCTAAACTAGCTAGTAGACAAACGGCGCGCCTCGAGTTAGCCGTTGCTTTCTGCTCGTGGGCCGCAGCCCTGCCCTGCGGGGGCCGGCGAACAGCCGCCCCCGCGCTGCTGTGACTGGAGTAACTGTTCACCACAGGTGCACGCGTCCATGTGGCCCCGCCACACCTGTCCAATGGCCTCGTGTTGACTGAGCGATATCACATGTTGAACGGGCGCGAATTACTCCGGAGAGATCTGTAATCTGACCGGGCAATCGTCTGTCTCGACACACGCTCCCTGTTACAACATGAGATTTAAACGCACGCGCACGCACACACGCGCACGCACACACGCACACGCACACGCACACGCACACACACACGGAACATGCTGTGCTTGAGCAACAGTTGGATTCGGACAGCTGAGCCCAGCAGGAAGAGCTTCCCACATCATCAGCTGCCCGGCTCTCTCTCTCTCTCTCTCTCTCTCTCTCTCTCTCTCTCTCTCGCACGCAAAGACGGTTTCGACCATCGTCGCATTGATATTTCCCAGCATGCCCATCGCTGTGTTGCCAGACATTGTGTTAGATCAAACACAACGAGGCTAGTCGAGTCGGCGGCACTGTGACTCAGCAGGGCAGCGACCAGGCGGGGTCTGCTGAGTCACCCTCGGTGCACGAGGCCCGCGTTGTGAAGTGACTCGCCTGAGGTGGCTCATCGGTCTCTGCAGTCGGATGAAATCCTCAAACGTCACATTCTTAATCTCGTGGCGACGACGCTGATTGCTTTCAGAGTTCAGCGTCGTCTTTGCCGGTGCGTTTTTACGTCTCCGACTCAAGCACCCTCCAAAGTTAATCCCCCCCCCCCCCCCCTGCATTCTTGTGTCAGTGAAATCGCTCCAGCTGCCGCCTGCAGAGTCTCTGAATTCCTCTGCAGTGCCGCTAAACACAAACCGTCCTTAAGATCCGGATTTGACTCGTTTTTCTCCGTTCATTTCCAGGGCTGAGGAGGAGCTCTGTCAGGGCGGGCCGCTGACCTTTAACCTCAGGAGAAAGAAGCCTCTTCAGAGGTGAGTGTTCCTCGCTGAGGCCTCCGATGCCAGTTCTGCCGCAGCGCCTCTTAACATGCGTGTGGTCAAACCCGCCACGCGGCGTAGCGCTGCTCTGGACTCCCCAGTGAGAAGCGTGGAGCTGCGTGTGCGTGTGTGTGCGTGTGCGTGCGCGTGTGTGTTAGTTTTGTTGCTGTTGTAAAGAAGAGGCAAATCCAGAACCTCCCGCGGGCCTTGTAAATCAGAACCAAATGAAAGGGGAGCCAGTCTTCAGAGGGCCTCGCCAGGGAAGGCTCCTCCTTGAAAAAGGCGATAATTGTGACTAAAGCAGAACCATGTGAGGGAGAACCGTAGCTTCTACCCCCCCCCCCCCCCCCCCCCCCACCACCACCACCGTTCTCCAGTGTTTCCACTCGGGCTAATGCGAGCGTCTTTGCTAAGTAGCTGCCATGACTCTGGGATGAAGATGAAGCAGACGCACAAATGTGATTTAACGGAACTAAAACGAGCATCAAGAATAGCCGGAGGGATCGACGGCGTCCGTGGCAGGAACCAGAATCAGCGAGCAAAACCCAAACAGAGGAAGCCTGCCTCTAAACCGGGACCCCGGCTGTGTGGGGGCCCGAGGCGGCGAGGAGGGAGCGTGCTGCACATAAACTGTTCCAGGAAGTAGCGGTGCTTCTGTCAGAGGCTTTCTAGTGGTTCATACGTGCGTGTAAAGAAGTCTGAGGCGAGGTCACAATTCTGTCTCTGAATCTTTACATTTTATTCTGCCACTACTGCGGGGCGGGGGGTGGGGGGGGGGGGGGGACGTTTGCTGGAGACACGTGTGCAGACGCACGCACATTCCTCTGAGCCTCCGAGCACAGCACGTTGCACACGCTCGGGTCGGAACGGCGTGCGGGGCAGCCCAGCCGGGTGTGCGTTCGAGCACGCGCTGCTGTGGCCGCTTTCTGTTTCCTGGCAGATGTGAACCTGCTAGTCCAGTAGACCAAGCAAATAAAGGATGAGCAGGTGGCAACTCAGGAAGAGAGACGAAGACCAGAAGGGACGAAGACCAGAAGGGACGGAGACCAGAGGAGACGGAGACCAGAGGAGACGAGAGACGGCGAACAAAGCACTCGGAGCGCAGACCCCCCCCAAGCAGCTCACTCCCCTCCTAACTGGATTCACACGTCCACATGGTGATCTGGATCAGCACCAAAAGGTCGAAGAAGCAGACCGTGTGTGTGTGTGTGTGTGTGTGTGTGTGTGTGTGTGTGTGTGTGTGTGTGTGTGTAAGCCGATCTCCTGAGGCTGGGGACAAGACTATTGACATGTGGACTCCTAACACGTCCTCAGTGTGCTTGTGTTCAGAGCAGCAATGGGGGGGGGGGGGGGGGGGGGGCATCAATGTGTCAGTTATTACTCCGGTTCTGGGCCGAAGATGTGAAGATGTGCCTGGGTGTTGCTATGGCGATGCTATGAGCTGCGGAGTCCTCACACCTACCGCCCACCAGTGTGACCATGCTTCCCCCCCCCCCCTTCTCTCTGCCCCTCCTCCCTGGAGAAGCCAGACTGAATCTCCGCGTCACGCTAATGTTCAGTGAGCTAGCATGTTTTTGTGTCTTTGAGTGCGAGCTGTGACGAGCACGTCGGCTCTCGGACGCTGTCCTTTGTTCATAACCTGATATTTTCTAGAGAAACGCGCTCGCAACTCAAGAATGTTTGCGCGAGAAATAGGCCAACGTCCCGGTGATGTCACGTCCTGAACTCTAACCCAGGTGCATCCTGGGCTGCTGGGTGGAAGGCGTGTGGGTTTCACCCCGACACCGAAGCACTGCACCTCCTTTCACATGCAGAAACCCTGGCGTGCGCTGCAGGAGGGCGGGCCTTCTGATCTCGGCTCCGTAGTCTAAGCCCGGCAAAGAGTCTGAAATTACAGTGTTTGGATCCTGCAGAGGTGCTACTTGACGTGCACTGTAACCAGAATGCAGCCTCTGCTTTATTTAGCTGCGTTTCCGTCCCCGTCTGGTCGAGAAATGAGTCGGTTTCCTCTTTTAGCTGGTAAAAAAAGTCATATTTGATGCGATTAGTGTTGAATATTTGCTCTAACGTCTGTGCTGGATTGAACGAGCAGATCGGAAATGAACGGGTTTGTTCCCTGGAACACCTCTGAGGGAATCTGGGGGGCTCACAGCACTTCTTGCGTTCCTTTGAGGAAATCACTAGCCGCAGACGTCACCCGACATTTCGGACCGGTTTGTTGCTGAGAACGTCTTGGCCGTGAAGTCGACGGTGTTCGTCACGTTTTGTGAACGTAGCCCTCGTTTCCAATAAGCGCCACAAACGCTACGATAAATCAGAGAACCGGAGCGAGTCTCTTTAAATCAGGAACGCCGTCATTTAGGCCAGATGTGTAAATTACAATCTATCTTCTAGTTTTTATTCAGCTTCGGCCAGAGAGAAGTCTACAAAACCGAAACATTTCTTCTCTTTAAGCAAAGACCGACTTTTTGCAGCTCCCTTTCCAATCCTCTCGGCACTTTCTGATAAGACCGACGTGGTCTAAACATAGACACGTCCTCCTCCTCGTCTTCATCTTCCATGGTAGTTGAAGAAGAGGAGGAGATTCTTGAAGATTCAGAGCGCTCTGTTTTCCCAGCACACACGTTTCATCTCCTCCTCTCCCCCCATCCTTTCCAGCTCTGCAACATCAGCATGATTTTTATTTTAAGTCTTTATAAGAGACCTTGTGATCTTTTTAGCCTCTCGCCCCAGGAGACCGATGAGCGCCGGCCATGCTCGGTGTCGGCAGAGGGAAGAGCCGAGGCTTTATTTTGCTGTTTGACACCCAAAAGCTTACTCCCATCCCCGCGTCTCCCTCGGGTCCAGCCTCCAGCTTGAAAGCCGGACATCAGGCGGTAATTCACTTAAACCTGCATCGCCGCTGCCGTGCCGGTCGGCTTCCATTGGACCGGCTGCAGCAGAGCGGACTTCAAAGTGTTTTTATTACCCCGTCTTCTGCAGTAATGGCCAGGTGTGTGAGCTGTGTGTGTGTGTGAGAGACACAGCTGTTGGGCGTGTCCTGCGCTTGGACTGCGCCCCTCAGAGAGCCACGTCCGATGTAGGAAGACAAAGGTGTCCTGGCACCGTGACATTTCATACATTTCTAGGAGTCGTTTGACAGGATGCTGTGGCTGGGCGGGTGGGTCGAGGGGATTCCCTCGTCCAGCGTGACGCGGCCGAAGGACAGCTGGCGTTTCCTGCCAACGGCCTTCAGGGACATCAGGAATTCTGCCCATTTCCTGCTCCGACCCCCGCATAAGTCCATGGATGAGTTCACACACTCTTTTGACTTATTTTTCTTTACGTACTTGAACTCCGTCTGTAACAAGAAGATGGATTCCCAAAGTCCGAGTCAACGTGCCGCGTGCGTTTTCTCCGTGTGCCAGGAAGCCATCGATGTGTATCTGCAGGCAGCTTTAATAGCGGCGTGCAGGGAATGTTCAAACGACCCCATTCTGCGTTTCTCTGCATAATCCTGTCGGCTTTGATGAACGCGGCCTCGAACCCGACTGCCTGCTTGTTTTTTATCGTCTTCCAACAATGAAGCGTGTCTTTCAAATTGCTCTAAAGTATTACTGTGTTACCACAAATGCTTCAACACCCAAAACCTCACGCGTGCACATAAATATTTTGGTTGGACCTGAGGAATAGGGTTCATTATAGGGTTAGTCCCGGTTTAGTGCGCCACCAGTGGGATTTATGGGTTCACTTTCTCAGATCGGACTGTACTGACTTCAATAAATGAGTGAAGAGTGCTTCAGCACACAATTTAGCTTCAACACATCACTTTGTTACTGAATACGTGACGCTGTAGTTGCGCCACTGCCGCCTGTGTCCAGTAGGGGGCGCGCTGTCACCGCCTTTGACATTACACAGCTGGCCTGCTGCACCTTCCTTCACTCACGCAAGACGATATGCCGTAGCTGTCGCTGCAACTTGCTCGGTGTGGTCGATTTATCGTCGTCCCACTTGGACGCGGCTGCGCCAGCGATTCGCTGCAGGTTTTGTGGCTTCCAAAAACGCTCCTCTGTCAGTCCGGACGATATTTATCGGTTTTCTGTCTTCCGTCTACGTCCCTCTCTCTCAGAGGATGAGTTGGAGGGAGAGGCACTGGGTGTGTCTGCAGCAAGCGAGCACATAAGACACTACAGGGCACTCCACTAAGGGGTCCATGAGCGGTTGTCATGGTAACAGGCAGTGAGGTTGGCGTAAACTGAGCTGGGTTATTTGTTCTATTTCTTTAGATCATTCCTGCTGTCATTTTATAACATCTCAGTTCAAATGAATGCATAAAACAATTTCACAATTTGTCAATCATTTTCGTTCCTTTTTTCTATCTGTGTGTGTGTGTGTGTGTGTGTGTTTAGATGGAGCAAGTATCAGATGATGAACTGGACCATGGCGCAGAGGAGGACAGTGACAAGGAGGACCAGGACCTGGACAAAATGTTTGGAGCCTGGCTTGGAGAGCTGGACAAGCTCACACAGGTTAACACACACGCGCGCACACAGACACACACACGTACTCACACAGGTAGAGGAGTGAACAGATTAGAAGGAGCTGTATCCATAGCAACCGTAACACTGATAATCCCGTCTCCCTGAACGGTATCCTAGCAACAACTCTCCCACCACCACATGATATCGTTTGCAGTTCGGTGCGTGTGAGTCTCGCCAGCAGACGTGACTTTCATTCGCTGGAATGTCAGTGTGGTTTTTGCACCTCATGATTTCTTCTTGTGTGTGTGTGTGTGTGTGTGTGTGCGTGCACGTGTGCGTGCTCTCTGTAGAGTCTGGATGATGGCAGGCCCCAGAAGGCGCTGCAGAAGCCTCCTCTCAGGCAGGAGACCAACATGGCAAACTTCTCCTACCGCTTCTCAATGTACAACATAAATGGTGAAACGCCGCTCGGCTTAAATCGGTCGGGCAGCAGCACAGATCCAAACGAGAGTCTCCACTAACCCCCCCCCCCCCCCCCCGCCTGCCCTGCCCTTTGCTCCCTGCAGAGGCGTTGAATCAGGGCGACACGGTGGACCTGGACGCCCTCATGGCCGACCTGTGCACCATTGAGCAGGAGCTCAGCACCGTTTCCAAGCCGAACTCTGTGTCTCGCGTCCACAGCAAAGGCCAGCGGGCGCCCGGAGGACGCGGCGCCAGCGCCAAGCAGATGGGCAGCAGTGGCGGTAGTGCATCTGGGATTGTGTTTGGTCTTCATCTGCATTCCCTAACCCTTTTCCTGACTCAGCTTATTTCACTTTGAACTCCCCAACAGGAAGTGCCAGCAGCAGCACCCGAGCGTCGCCCGCTAACACAGTACGCGGCGGCGGCGGCGGCGCTCGCCCCGCAGCCTCCAACATCTCCCTGGCTGACATTACCTCTCAGCTGGAGAAGGCCTCTCTCAGCATGGATGAAGCAGCTCGTGAGACCTCCTCCTCCTCCTCTTCGTCCTCCTCCTCCTCTTTCTCCTCCACCACGCTGCGGCGGCCCTCCTCCGGCTCGTCCGGCGGCGGGCAGCACCGGCGGACGGGCTCGGTCGGCGCAGTCAGCGAGCAGGAAGTGCCGTCGCAGCGCTGCAGCGTGAACTCGGCATGCGCCTCAGCCTCCAGCATGGACTCTCTGGATATTGATAAAGTGTTGACGGGTGGAGAGGTGGAGGACAAGAACAGCCGGAGCGCAGAAGAACCGAACCAGAGCAGCACAGAGGTACGACACTCAAACTCCTGGACTCCAGTCCGGCTCCGGTCCGGCATGTTGAACCACACAGCATGACGTTCGGCTAGCGACGAGCCCGCGCAGAGCGGCAGCTAGCGACGAGCCCGCGCAGAGCAGCAGCTAGCGACGAGCCCGCGCAGAGCGGCAGCTAGCGACGAGCCCGCGCAGAGCGGCAGCTAGCGACGTGCCCGCGCAGAGCGGCGGCTAGCGACGAGCACGCGCAGAGCGGCAGCTAGCGACGTGCCTGCGCAGAGCGGCAGCTAGCGACGAGGATATTTAAACGGTACCAGTCGGTGCATGTCTCTCATTCTGTCTTGTTTCGAGCTACTTCCTGTCTCTTACTCCTTCCTGCCTGCCGCGGCGTTGCGGTAAAGAACAGACGGTAGAGGGGACGCACCGTCCCTGTTCAGCTCATTCTTAATTCCTTTGCATCTTTTCTCACACCTGCAAAACGCCCTCAAAGGAATGTTTGAGAGAACTTTCACCCGCTTGAGGAATAAAGGCCTAAACTGGGCGACTGAGGCGTAGAACCACAACATGACGGTTTACATGTTGGCACAGTGTTTTGCATGCCCCCCCCCTGCATGTGATCATATCATCTGTGTTTGC
>NC_090920.1:3848823-3949526 GCF_040956055.1 Brachionichthys hirsutus | reverse complement strand
CCCAGCGATGTCTTTAGTGAAACAACTAGCGAGTCAGTTTCCAGGAGCTTCGATTCAGGCAGCCAATCACACAGAGAGCCCCAAAGCCCCGCTCTCCCCGCCTGCTGTCAAGACCAAACCAAAATGGCAGCCCGGGGGCGGCCAGCAGCTGCAGTCCCCAGAGTTCCCACCTCCTCCTCCAGACAGCAACGCTGGCCTCCCTGCTCCTCCACCTCCTCCTCCTCCTCCTCCACCACCTCCACCTGTCACAGGCCTGACTCCGCCTCCTCCCCCTCTCCCTCCCGGAAACCTGTGTTCCCCCACAAGGAGGTCCCCCTCTGGCTCCTTCAATGGAGGCAAGAAGCCGCCTCCTACCCCGCAGAGGAATTCCAGCGTCAGGTTCAACGCCTCGGCTTCCTACGAGGAGTCGAGGAGGAACCTCCTGAGTAAGTTTGCGCCTGAAAGCGACGCCCCTCCTTCCTCCCTGTGTCCTGGATCCCCCTCCAAGGACCCCTCAGCTGGACCTCCTGCCCCTCCCAAACCGGGCAAGCTCAACCTGGCCAACCTGCCGTTGGCACTCCAGGCAAAGGTGAGCCAGGCGAAGCAATCCGGGGGGGGGGGACTTTCCTTCCCCTCCACCCGAGTGCTCCTACTTCCCACCTCCTCCCCCAGCCTCTGAGCTCTTCCCCCCTCCTCCACCTCCACCGCCACCTCCGCCGCCACCTCCTGGCAGCGATGCTCACACTAGTGGACCTCCAAGAGTAGCTGTGGTAAACCCCCAACCTCAAGCTCCGCCTCCTCCTCCGCCTGTCTCCCTTGTCAGCAGCTCTTCATGGGGGAAAAACTCGCTAAAAAAGACTCCCCCTCCAACCGTCGGGCGGCGCAGTAACACCACCCCGGAGCCGCCTCCGCCCACCTCCCCAAAGGGCGGCTCAGGCCAGCCTAATTTCCTGGAAGATCTCCACCGGACGTTGAAGAGGAAGTCGGTCGGCCGCCAAAGTTCTCTGAGCTCGGCCGGCGTCACGGCCAAGATGGACCCGGCAGGAACGATGGACGACATGGCGCTGCCCCCGCCTCCCCCCGATCTGCTCCTGGGCCAAGGAAAGCAAAGCAACGGGGGAAACGGCTTCACGTCCGGAAACATCTCAGGCTATGCAACGCTGCGGCGAGGGCCCCCGCCGGCCCCGCCCAAACGGGGGGACGCCACCAAACTGACTGGGGAGTGTTAGACTGTGTGATCACTTCCTTTTCGTTCATGTCCTCTGAATCCCAGCGAGGAACGACGGCAGTGTGTCTAAAACCCAAACCCGACTGGGATCAATGAGCGTTTAATTTGACCTGCTGGGCCTTCCGGGGGGGGGGGGCGGGATCCAGATCTGTGCCGGACCTCGTCTCGGCTACTCACACATCCGGATCGGTCCGCTCCGGTGCTGCACGGACCGCGTGTCTGAACAAACTGTCAAACGCCATCCAGCTGTCCGGCTGCGTGAGTGGACGAGAGAAGCTGCATCCGCGCGCGTGTGTGTGTGCGTGTGCGTGTGCGTGTGCGTGTGCGTGTGCGTGTGCGTGTGCGTGTGCGTGTGCGTGTGCGTGTGCGTGTGCGTGTGCGTGTGTGTGTGTGTGTGTGTGTGTGCGTGCGTGCGTGCGTGCGTGCGTGCGTGCGTGCGTGCGTGCGTGCGTGCGTGCGTGTGTGTGTGTGTGTGTGTGTGTGTGTGTGTGTGTGTGTGTGCGTGTGCGTGTGCGTGTGCGTGTGCGTGTGCGTGTGCGTGTGCGGCGTGTGCGTGTGCGTGTGCGTGTGCGTGTGCGTGTGCGTGTGCGTGTGCGTGTGCGTGTGCGTGTGCGTGTGCGTGTGCGTGTGCGTGTGCGTGTGCGTGTGCGTGTGCGTGTGCGTGTGCGTGTGCGTGTGCGTGTGCGTGTTGCGTGTGCGTGTGCGTGTGCGTGTGCGTGTGCGTGTGCGTGTGCGTGTGCGTGTGCGTGTGCGTGTGCGTGTGCGTGTGCGTGCGCGTGCGCGTGCGCGTGCGCGTGCGCGTGTGTGTGTGTGTGTGTGTGTGTGTGTGCGTGTGTGTGTGTGACTAGGAATGCCTTCGTATGAAATTATTTAATGACTGATAAATGGAAGTTTTTTGTTTTTGTAAGTCGGATTTTAAACTGGCCAGTCCGAAGAGGAAGAACATCCGGGTGGAATGTAAACAGGAAGCTGCATTTAAATATTACAAGAGTCAATCCTTCAGATCATACAGATCATGACGTGTGAAGAGAGGAAGCCTTATTTCCAAATCCTGCACAGAGGACACAGCAGAGCGGGGCGCTGCTTCCAAAGGTCAAAGGTCCAGCAGAGTCTGGAACCAAAACGGCTCACACGTCTGGATCTGGAGTCCGGGCTCCTGCTTGACTTCCGGACTTCCGATCGGATCCCTCAGTTTGTGTCTTTAACCGTTGCCGTCCGTCCCTGCCGTCTTCTTAATGTCACATGGTGTTACGAATCAGGAAGTGGAACGTACAGATTCGGTCGTGCCGTGGACCGAGTGGTTGGGCTGAATGTTTCTTTGGTGCCATTACTGCTCCTGATCCGGACCGAGGGTTCTGACTGAAGCAGCAATGCCTTAATGGTCAGGGTGCTCGTGCTGTCCTCGTCTGTCGTTCATATTTAAGCTCATTCAAACTGGTTTTCAGTGGGCTCTGCCGTCATTTATTGGCCCTTTTATATGTGCCACCCGAAGGCAGTGTAATGTTTCTTATAACGGGATGTTTGCTACAGTACAGTATGTAAGTTATTGATGTGCTGGGGGGGGGGAGGGGGGGGATGGAAGAAAAGAGTAAACGTGTCCTCCTGCATTTAAACTGAAACTCTCGATATAAATGTTCAAAGCAGACCTTTCATCCGTGTCCTCGTTTGTTCAAAGGTGCAGCGTCATCAGCTTCAGGGTCGAGGACAGACGGTTCAAAACTGAACCAGCATTGGGTATGTGAACCTTACACCCCCCCTAGCGGCTGCATCGCGCATTACAAACACGTGAACCTTACGCTCCCCCTAGCGGCTGCATCGTCACATTACACAAACGCATTTTAATAGTAATCATTAGTTTAAAGACTGTTTTAGTGAATAAATTATTATATAGGAAGGGAACACCACAATATGCAAATCAAGTTTTTATTGAACCGTAAAGATGGCTGACGGCATAGATGGAGTTTTTTTTGGGGGGGGGAATGTACACAGTAAATATGCTGGATGAAGTTGTTTATCAGCTGGAGCGGAATCAGTCCGGCCTCATCTTCTTCGGATGAGATGTCGTCGGAGTCGTCCGAGCTGTCGGCTGCACCGGAAAGGGCGTGGCTCGCTACGGCATCCTCCCGGTCGGGAGACACGAAATGTGTCGCCAGTCGGAGTTAGGTCGTCGAAGTCTGCATTTCGGGACTCGCCTGAAAGAGGAATGCCACTTTAATTCTGATAAATAAAATAAATCATTATTATTGCCGAAAACAGCAAATACAATACTTCCTGTTTAGTTTGTTGCGCAAGCCAATCATAGACAAAGGAGGGCGGGTTATGGCCCGACATTAGTCAAACGTGTTTCTCACCCGGAAGTAAAATATGCATTTTGGTTTTGTTTTTGATATTGCAATAAAAACTGTATGATAGCATTCTCAATTTGTCTATAATAGGTATTTATAATAGTATAAATACCCAGAGTTCTTCTTCGTGGTAAGAACTATTTCTGGAGCCAATGACAACGCATCATATGTTTCATCTTCCAGCTCTCGTTGCATTTGTAAGTTTCAGGTTCTGACTGGTGGTTCAGCAGGATCAGCGTTTGACCCGAGGTCTTGGGTGTATGGGTTCGAGCCTGACAAGGTTTGAGTTTTAAAAGGAAACCCTTTCAAGGCTGAACCAGGAAATAATTGTCAGAAAAATCTATTTTTTGGAAAATAAAGTCTTAATGGAACCTTCTGACAAATCTGTCAAAAAAAAAATCACATAAATTTCTATACATGTTCTATGATTTACATGTTTGCTAAATTTGATGGTTTTTTTTTTTTTGCCTTGTAAAATGCAGATGCTTGTGTTTGCTTGTTTAAAAAAAACAAAAGATATTTATGGTACACAAGTCTCAAAATCCTGAAACTCCGAGTGTATCGAAATACCCTTGAATTTAAAGGAGTAACATTTCCTAAATTGAAGAACCTGGAAGGACACATCTGTAATTTAATCAATCTTGGAGAAAATAAATAAAAATGCTGTAGGTTTCACTACTAAAAAATATTTTAGCCCTGAAGAGATAAATTGATATTAATATAAAAAAACTAAAAAGAAATTTTTTAAATATTTAGTATTATTTGCAGTATAATGTTAGAAGGCTGGTTAAAGTATAAAAGTTTGGCGCGGCATCCTCTAATTTGAAAACCTCGAGGGGAGCGATCGGGAAAAGTGTGATTTTGTGCGTATTAAATAAAACATGTTTCTCCGGAGGCAACGACCCAGTCAGAGGTTCAGATTCCCTGAAAATAGTCTGATCAAACCGGAATCGGGTCGGAAGCTTTTCCTTCAGGAGGATCGAGTCGCTGCTGATGCGGCGCTGGATTGGGTGAGGCCGGCAGGGCGGGCCTCACCCAATATATCAACAGAAAATAGCCTCAAGGTTATGCAGCAGGTTCGGGCACCACGTGATCGTGGGTTCGAATCCCACTGGTTTTCGTGCCACGGCCGGGAATCGGCGACCCAGGGTTTTTTTTTCTGGTTTTTCGTCACAAAATTGTAAAAACCTGTCGGGGCCCGAACCTGCAGTCGCCCCTTCCGGGTCCTGCTCCTCTACCCTTTGGGCCACAGAACCAGATCTGGGTGTCGCCCGGAGAGGGCGGGCATAAGACATGGCAGGGGCGTCACCTTCACAGACCTCTGTCAGACTCAAGGCTTGGAGGGTGAGTCGAAGCAGCAGATCAGGTAGAGGCAGCAAGGAGCAGCAGGTGGAGGATCAACTCAACTAAATTGAAATGCCAGCTGAGCTTCCAGGAGGAAACTTGTGCCCAAAACTTTTATCCTCCAAGAGAAAATTAAATAATACTTAAAATATATATATATATTTTTAAAGATTTTTGATCAAAGATTTATTAAATTACAAATGTTTATTTCAAGTTCTTCAATTTAGGAAATGTTACTCTTTTAATGTATTTTGATACATTCGGCTTTTGGGGATTTTGAGGCCAGGCAGAAGAACAGTCCGGCCGGGAGAGGAGCCTCATTCTTACGGATTGTCACAGAGAAATACTAAATTAGATTATTTTTTTCCCAAAAAAACAACCAAACACAATCATCTGCATTTTACAAACCCAAAAAAACTCCATCAAATTTAGAAAATATTCTGTAAATTATAGAACATGTAAAAAAAAATGTATGTAAATTTTTTTACATACATTTTTTAATCCAGAAAGTTCCATTAAGTCCTTATTTTCCAAAAATTTAATTTTTCTGGAAATTTCTTCATGGCTCAGGCTTTAAAGGGTTACCTTTTAGAACTCAAACATTCTCGGGCTCGAACCCACGAACACAGAATCTCACGCCAGACGCCGATCCTCCTGGACCACCAGAGAACTACCGGTCAGAACCTGAAATTTACAGATGCAATGAGAGCTGGAAAACAAAACACTTAAAAAAATAATCTAATCAGAGCAGAGCCCGGTCTTTACGAGGTCAGAGAGCGAGAGAGTCATTGTAGCGGGAGCAGCTAACGTTACACCCGAGCCTTCGGCTTGTGATTGGCTGATCTGGGAAAGCAAAGAGACACGAGCACCAATGAGGAGCAAAAACATGTTTCTCAAGGATTCAGACTCACGCTTGTTCTTACTCGGCTTTCGGGGGTCAGGAAGAGGTGCTGGTCCTGAGCTCAGCCCGTGAGGAAGGACTGGACCAACGGGCGCTTCTCTGGGCACGCAGGAACCAGGAAGCTCTCTGGAACACATGGAAGAATCACAGAAGAAGCCCGGCTGATGCTTTGAGGTTTAAGAGATCGTGTTTGGTGACGACCCACAAGGGCCGTTTCTAGCTTGGTGGGGGTTCTGGGCAAGATGCTTTTTGGGGGCCCCCCCGAGTTTGTCAAACTGTGATGAAGAGCTTCCTAACCCTTTAGATGTTCTACAAAGCTACAGTTAAAATCAAACATCTTAACCATCATCTAAATGTCAAGAAATAAATCAGATTGAATATTTATAAAAGTTGACCTTAGGAGGTCTCGATGAGCTTCAGCTTTGATAAGCTCCTCTCTGCTGATGCCACAGAGTGCAGGCGGTTCTCAGGGAGACACCCCCCCCCCCCCCCCCCCCCCGTGTCCTGCAGAGGTCGTCACACTGGTTACACAATTCCTGATCATCCAAGTTTTGGGAAATTGAGCAGAACTCCAAATCTGGCTCTTAATTCACTTCGTGTTTCAAACATATCCTTTCTGGATTCAATGGCCCTCTCAACAACATTCATTTCCTGACTAGTCTTTAGCAGAGGCCTGAGCTGAAGGGTCATTCTACGAGACGAGCGCCATTTGAGTCCACACAGTTTGATGAAGTGTATAAGGCACAAAAAATTACCAAAATGTGTTTCTAAAGCTTAAAAGTTTTAATTTAATTGTTCTTGTTAACATGATATATGAGTAAATACTATATTTTTTGAGCATGACATACTATTTTTAATCATTGTCATGAGAACACGGCCATTCTCACATGGGCATGGTAGCGTGCTCGCTATGAACGCACTCTTGCTTCAGGGTTTAGAGCGTTTCTTACAGAGCTGTTTGATACAGAAATGAGGAACGCTGTCCTGCAGCATCGGTTTGCTATTTTGACCAAAGACTGGCACAGATAGTTCATATAAGTGCCTGAGAACTGCATTAACTTATGGAAAAAGGGTATAATCTGGGACCTTTAAGCCACGCATACATTCATATCCAGAATTAACAAAAGGGTCTCATGTCAGATGAAGGCTAAAACCAACAGATCATATAAAGAGACAGAGTTTGTCCGTACCACCCCGTCACACGGAACCACCCCGTCACACGGAACCACCCCGTCACACGGAACCACCCCGTCACACGGAACCACCCCGTCACACTGAACCACCCCGTCACACGGAACCACCCCGTCACACGGAACCACCCCGTCACACGGAACCACCCCGTCACACGGAACCACCCCGTCACACTGAACCACCCCGTCACACTGAACCACCCCGTCACACGGAACCACCCCGTCACACGAAACCACCCCTTCACACTGAACCACCCCGTCACACGAAACCACCCCGTCACAGAGTCATCTTGTTAAAAAAAATGGAAATAGACTGAAATGGTTCAGAAATTAATGTTGAATAACATTCTTGTTTTGTGGACTAATGAAGGGACTATGTTTAATTCAAATTTTTAAGTCGATCTATATTTTTTTTGTAAAAACAATGACACCGTTGACATGTGAAATTCATATTTCACAGATAATGATCATAAATATGGAAAAAACTGATTAAATAACATACTGTCCATTGATTGTTTCCAAAAAAGGACATTTTACGAGCAGTAAAACATTTGATTTTTCTTTTTTTTTTAATGTACCATCACTCAAATAGTGTACATACTGTCCGTGACGGGGTGGTACAAAAATGGCTACAAGGTGTAAATCAAATGGATATTATTAATAAGGACTTTATGCCAGAGGTGGGAAAATATGTTTTCTTGGAGGATTAACATGTCCTTCACGTTGTGGGTTTTGAAAAAAGGAGTTTGCTCTGCATGAACATTTCACAAATTGCAAAGTGGAAATGGCACCCGTTTCGTGGAATGACCCTTAAAAGCAAAGCCAGTTCCTCTGGAATCAGTCAGAAATGTTTTTGCCTTTGAACCAACCTCCTATGCCAAACTTTGGGCTTCGACCTTGCTCAGAGGATCTGTCACTTTTTCCCTGACCTCCAACGCTTCCTTTATATTAGAGGCTTGCTACCGCACCGCCTCCGTGCTGTTAATACGGCTCTCCCACCTTGTTATAATCTGAATAAACTGGTCTGGAGTCAGTCCGTCATTCCCATGGCAGGACAGGACAACTTTCATGAAGCAAACATTAAAGCTGACTTTATGACGAGCAGATTCTAGCCGGCAGCTAGCTCACATTTATCCGACGCTAGCTAGCTCACATTTATCCGACGCTAGCTAGCTCACATTTATCCGACGCTAGCTAGCTCACATTTATCCGACGCTAGCTAACGCACATTTATCCGACGCTAGCTAGCTAACATTTATCCGACGCTAGCTAACGCACATTTATCCGACGCTAGCTAACGCACATTTATCCGACGCTAGCTAGCTAACATTATCCGACGCTAGCTAGCTAACGCACATTTATCCGACGCTAGCTAGCTCACATTTATCCGACGCTAGCTAGCTAACATTATCCGACGCTAGCTAACGCACATTTATCCGACGCTAGCTAGCTAACATTATCCGACGCTAGCTAGCTCACATTTATCCGACGCTAGCTAGCTAACATTATCCGACGCTAGCTAGCTCACATTTATCCGACGCTAGCTAGCTAAGCTAGTGGGTCGAATAAACAAACATCGTTTCACCTCCACCTCTCCAGCCCACGTCACCAACAAATGTCTTACCTTTATCCTTTGAACGCTTCTCTTCGTCGGTTTTCTTTTTCTCTATCCGCTGGGATAATTTCTTTTTGATGCCATTCCGGTTTGTTTTGTTTAATCCTCTTGCTAACGGGAATGACGGGGATCTGTCAATCATTCCCATCATACCTGTCGGCTGGCCGCTCCGTGCTGCCCTCCTGTGGACATAGTAGGTAACTACAAAAACATTGATGTAAAGTTAGACGCAGTTAGATGACCGACAGCTTCCGGCTATGACTTTCGACGGGACGACGATGTGAACGTGTCGCAGCCAAAACTGGATTAAAAATTCTGTAAACAACGCAGTGTTAAAAATGAGGAATTAGCACTACTGCAGCTCCTTTAACTTCGACTATTGCAGCAAAGACTGCAATAATGTACCCGACAGAGTTAGCAAAAGAAGCGTTCGTGCTAACAAGCTACTCCGTCAGGCTTCTGATCAGTAAAAAACTTAGCTTCCCTCTTGTGGCCAAAGTGAGTAACTACAACAGTAATAAAACGTCGCTCTATGCATTTAAATAAACACAAAAGCTTTAAGTACAACGTCTTAAGACAAACACAATGGTAACGTTGAACGTCGGAGCCCGTTATCTGTCAAACTCGTTATTGTGTGATCTGTAACCGTGCTGCCCTCCTGTGGACATAGTCGGTAACTACAAAAACATTGATGTAAAGTTAGACGCAGTTAGATGTACGATAGCTTCCGGTTATGACTTTCGGGACTCCTACGTCATTGTATCCAAGCCGAAGCTAAAAGTGGCTCTTATATTATATTATATTATTGACTCCTTTTGTGAAATGACTTTGTTGTGCTGGGTTTGCCATAGAAGAGTTTGACAGATAACGGGCTACAACGTTCATTGTGTTCGTCTCAAGAGGATGTACTTACAGCGTTTGTGTTTATTTAAATGCAAACGGAGCAATAGTCTCAGTTAGAGGAGCTACAGTAGTGCTAAATGCTCATTTTTAACACTGCGTTGTTTACAGAATTTTTTATCCAATTTTGGCTGGGACACGATCACGTCGTCTTCCCGTCGAAAATTGTAACCGGAAGCTCTTGTACACCGAACTGCGTCCAACTTTACATCAGTTTTCGTAGTTACCGACTATGTCGGAGTAAAAACCACAAAGATGTAACCTCTGTATGTACATTCAAAACTTTATTATGGAATACAGTGTAGAAAGCGTTTTCCCAGTCAATGCAAATGGCCGGCACAATATTACACAGTGGAAAACAAAACCAAGATATAATCCACAGAAAAAGAAAGAAATCCTGCTTCCTCTTCTACTCTACCGCCCCCTGCTGGGCTCCTAATGAGCACTCTGAAAACCACCCACTGCAGCCTCCACGCGAACGTTCCCACAGATCTTCCTCTTCATTACATAAAATAACAGCGTCAGAGGTCACGCTGCGTCTCTTTTGTTGTACTGTTGAGATGATGACTGAATAAAGATGAAAGGGGAACCCTTGCCTTGCTTGAATTGAAACCTCAGGCTCACATTTTAAACCCCGCCTCCCATTCTCTCGATGAACACCTCATCTTTTTACAGACTACAGCGCTCTTCCTCCGAGGAGTCAAGTGTGCTTCGACGGCAGCGAGGTGAGCAGCATGCCTGAGGAGAAAGAAGACGAAGGATGGAGGGTAGGAGGAAATCCATACAGCACGGCTGGTTATCCATCCGGAACCGCAAGTCATTTCCCCTTTACCTCACCCGCCCTCCTTCCTCCTCCTCCTCCTCCCGTCGGCACTCCACCTGTTCTATCAGAAGACAGCGGAATCATCACAAATCCTAAAAACAGATGGCGTCGGTTCACAACTGGACGAAACACCAGACGGAAAATGACAAGATGCATACGGGCAGACATCATCCCAACCCTGCACCGGATTCCGCCTGCTTTCCTCTCTCCCCCCCCCCACCAAAACCTTCACCACGCCATGCCCTCGACAAAAGACTCAACAATAATGGCAAAATGAAAATGAAGGACGTCTGAGCCACTATGTGTACGGATGTTTAACACAACACACTTCATTCAACGAGAATAACACTCAAATGGAAATGAAGACCCCCCCCCCCCCCCCGCCCCCCTCCTGCAGCCTCAGGAGAAAATAAACTCAAGAAATGTGGAACACGCTGAAATGCGAAAATCACAAATTTCTTTTTACATATGAAAGCGAAGCCTTTTCATCTAGATTTAAATATATTTTTCATCATCGTTGAAGTCACATGACCACGAGAAGATACTAAATGTACAATCCTGCTAGAATGACAATCTATATGTGAGAAAGGATAGAGAGAGAGAAAGCAGCAATAAGGTCTTGTTTTCATGCACTACACAGGAACAGCTAAGACTTCCGTATTACTTCAGTAACATTACACGCACTTTAAAAAAAGGACTTTACATTGGCTGCCTTTTTTTTCGCCTTTTTTTGTTTCCTTTTTTGAAAAATAAAACTGGAAACCAAAAAGGATAAACTCCAAAAAATAAAAACAGCTCATTCTGAATACGTGATTACTACAGTCAGCATATTCATTATCACCAGCATCTCCAGGTATCCTTTAGGGCCTTGTGTGACTTGGCACAGCCCAGCTGTCGTCAGAATTCACAAAAGAAAGAGGAGCGAGGGATGGAGGGGGGGGGGGCGCTCTTGTTCTCCAGTGTAGAATGTAGAGTGCAGTCGTGCTGTAGACGGGCTTCCTTTACAAAATCCTGCTCGATTTGAGTTTATTTCATTTAATAAACACAAATAGTACGATATGAATGAATGAATATGACCAAATGTTGAGTTCTTACTTTAAATCTTTTGAATGACTGTGAATTGTTGTAAATGAAGCCCAGGGTCGCTTGCGCTGACCGACTGATCCGAGGTCAGGTGTGCCAGCGTGACTAAAACCACCCCGAGCCGGTAACACAGACGTATGCTGGCCCTGGATCAGTTTGGAGAGCGCACGCTTCTCCCCCGAAAGAATGGGTTTGTTTCGCTGCACTGGGCGGGGCCTTCGCCGCTCCATCAGCAGGCGCAGACGGAGCCACCTGAAAACGCCGTTCTTTAATTAAAGGCGTCCCGCTCCAATAAAGTGAACAAACTTTGTGCAAAGTCGGCCGCGGCGTCCGCCCAGGCACGAAATAAAACTAAACTCTGGCTACAGCCGCCTTGTGTGGTCGAGAGAGAGCGTTCCAGCCACGATGCCTCTGGGAGGGGGGGGGGGGGGGCTGGATGAGTGTGTGTGTGTGTGTGTGTGTGCGTGCGTGGGACATTCTCCTCAGTTCTGCATCTGCTCAAAGAACTTGTAGGTCGGGTTCTCGTAACCGTTCTGCTGCATCTTCGACAGGTGGCGCTCCTCGGGGGTGACGGCAGCGTCCACCTGGAGGACAGCCAGGGGGGGGGGGGGGGGGGGTGTTATATATCTACACATACACAAGTAAACAGCTTGAGCCACACACAGGTGGGCCGCTCCTCACCTCGATGACTCCGTGGTGGATGGACGTGTACTGCTTCTTTCTCAGCATCACCAAGGTGATGACGATCACGGTTGCTATGACGACGCCTCCGACCATCAGGCCAATGATGGCGCCCTTGTTGGAGCCCACGTCCTCTGCGAAGAAGACCTGTGGGAGGTGAAGGACAGACAGTGGCGTGGAAACAACCAATCACGGCCTGATTGACGGATCAAACGCGGCGAGAGAGCGGTTATCGGGTTGCTAAGCAACGCAGTGATGCTAACTGCGCTCAGATGCTTTTTCTTTTATTGCAGTGTTTGAAGGAGTTTCTATTTACTGATTTAAATGACTTTTTTTAATGTTTCAAGCAGAAGACAACCGACTCTAGAGCAGCGTTATGCCGTGAGGGAACAGAACCCATGATGATTTTAATTTGTTCATGCGATTCACACAAAGAAGAAAAAATTAAAATCCCAGCAGATGAAGGCTTCAGCCTCTCTGCACAGATTATTACGCTGCTGGAATTAAGGATGAAAATAAATAAGAAGCCTCTTCTGAAGGCAGGAAAACAACTCCAGCCGTGGCCCGAACCCTCGCCAGCGTCAACACGAGCACCAAACTGCAGATAACTAACAGAAACTCAACTCGACTCCTGCAGAATAATCCTGCAGAAACCCGACCGGGGTTACGGAGAATATCAAACGGAGGAGTCCAGTTAAGGAGGTTTCTACGCATCTAGGCTGCAAGAAATGTGACGCGTACTAAAAAACGCGGATTAAGGGATTAAAGCCTTGAGGTGAGAGGAACAAGGCGGTGGATTTGGGCTTTATGAGGGTGGGTGCAGGTTTTTGTGCCAGTATTACAGTATTGAATGAGATTAACGGATGAATGCAGAACTGGGTCACAGCCTCCTCCTGGTGAGAACAGAAACCTGTGGCTGACCAGGCAGATAACACCGAGCCAGAGGACAGAGACGTTCAGTGTGACGCACGCATTGTCACGCTCGTCTCCATGGTGACAACCTTGGAGCAGAGTCAAGACTTTAACCCGATCTGTGTGTGTGTGTGTCGAGTTAAAGCATCTCCTTGTGTGTGTTTGTGAACCCTAAACGCGCTCCGCTGCCTCCGGTTGTGCGTTTACCAGTTTCTGGTGGTGAACCTCATATTCGGTGCTCTGTCTGTCCTCCGTCTCCATCCGCATCTCGGGAATAGCCTCCATCTTCATTCCAGCCACTGACAAGGGAAGGAAAAGTAGCATCTATTATGGATGGTGGCGCTCTGCTGCTTCCTCTTCCTCACGCAGTTCTGTTACCGAAGCGGATCACAGTCAGTCCCTTAAACCGGACGGACAGAACCGCGCTGGACGCAGCGTGTACAGCAGAAGCACGACAGCAGCTGCAGGACTAACCTCTCAAAAGGTCAAAGGGGGCAGGCCGACAGAAAAACAGCAACACATAAACACCCAACAAGGCTGGGACAGCAGCACGAACCTGGCCGTGTGGGAACGCCTCTGTCGAGACTTGGGCGAGAGTCCACAGGCTCAACTAGAGAGAGAGAGAGAGAAGGACTTTATGGATGCTGGTTCTTTCAACTCCAAAGGGATCAAACTGGAGAACAGGCTCCAGGAAGTACCCTGGTTCTCAGTGTTGGGCTGGTTGAAGCTCTCGGGGTGGATGAAGCCGACCCCCCCCAGGCCCAGGGTGTCGCTCTGGCCGTCTCCCACCTCCTGGTCGGGCATCAAGGCGTCGTTGCCGTAGCTCATCCTCACGTCCGTCTGCAGGTTGGCCAGCTGCTGGGCCATCTCCGCCTGCTCCCGCTGGAGGAGCTCTGGATGGACACGAGGAGGGAAGGCAGGTCAGAGGAGGAGGAGGAGGGGGAGGAGGAGGAGGAATGGCTTCCACCGTCGCTGCTTCTCTTCCTCGTGGCGTGTTTTGGCTGCGTGATGCAGGCGACTAATAAAACTAAAAACCAACAGAAACCCTGAAAATGAGGCACCAGAGAACAGGAGGGAACAACAACAACGACAAAAAGCTGAATCCGGGGCCGGGGGGGCCGGCGTTTTGAGCATTCAGTCTCTCCGTTTCAAGCAGCCCAACCAGGACGGCGTCTCCTCTCGTCTCCTCTCGTCTCCCCCCCCCAGCATGAAAACCCTTTAGGTGCAGCTCATGGTCATGTTAACCCACCGACTTGGTCCTGGATGTCGTCGGCCACTCCAGGAACCTTGTAGAGGAGACCCAGGGACTGGTTCATCCGCTCCTCAATGACGCGCAGGTGAGTCAGCACCTTTGAGCACAAGTGAGACGGCATCGTGAAGCCATGAAGGTGAGCGCCCCCCCCCCCCCCCCCTCCGCTGCTACCTGAGGTCTGATCTGAGCAGCTTTCTTGGGATCCACCATGCGGACGTGTTCAAAGTGCTTGAGCGTGTGCTGCCGGTCCTTCTGCTCGGTGCGTAAGTACTTCTTCAGCAGGCTGAAGACGTGGCGAGGCTGCAAAAAGACCAGTCCAAAATCAAACGGGAGCCCGACGAGGCCCGTCGGTCATCCGGAGAACAACCGTACCCTGGGCGGGTCCTGCTGGAGCGCCGTCAGGTAGCTCTCCAGAGCGAGGCGGCGCCGGTCGTTGAGCAAAGCCTCCACGCGTGCCATGTGGGTCTCCACCAGCTGCTGCCGCTCGTTGGCCGCCTCCTGCTCCAGCGCCTCCACCCGCTCCTGGAAACGCTGCGCACAAAAAGAAACGGCAACCCGTCGGTGTCCGCAGGCGCCCGGCGGTTCCCGTCGGGTGCGTCCGCGTCTCACCTGGATCACAGCCTTCTTGTCGGTGCGGGGGAGATTCTTCGCTTCCCTCTCGGCCTCTTCCCACTCCCTCATCACCTGGCACAAGGAAAGGAGGGAGAGAGTCTCCAGAAGGGTTTTACCGCTTAAGTGGATCTGATCTTTTCACAGCTGTCTGAATAAAGTGAACATCTGTGCTAACATCTGTGCTGGAGGCGCGTGTGTGAACACTTCGTTCAGATATTGCAGGAGTTCCTGCTTCAGGGTTTTACACTCGGCCAGAGTGCAGCACGATGGAAACGGCTTCGCCTCCCCTTTTTTATTCTACATCTGTGACATCACTTCCTTCCCCTCCAGCCAAGATGGTGATTTCTGTGCCGTGTCCTCACAGCGCCCGTGAGGTCGGAGGACTGCGTGCATGTAGCCAAGCAAAGAAACAAAAGCAACAAACGAGTCACGACATCGTTCGTGTTCCTGTCTGGAGCTTTGGGAACATCTGGAACATTTCTGCAGACCATCTGGCTTTCTTGCAGCTTAATTCAAGAATGCAATTAGAATTTAATTGGCTTGGTCAGCTCAACCAGGAAGGATTATCAAACGTACCTCTTCTCCCTCTGCTTTTATTTCAGGGAAGCCCTGCTGTGCTGCTCTGTGTTCCTCCCTCGGAGCTGACATTACTCCTTCACGCGTTTGGACTTTTAGTCCCTCCTCTTTCCCTCTCTTTGTCTCTCCGTCATTACCTGGGACATCTTCTCGCGGTGCTTGGCCTCCAGGCTCTCTTTGGCCTTCTGGAAGTGGGCATGTTCGTTTTCGTCGGCGGGCGTCTCCAGGTAGTGATCCACTGTGTCCGGGGAGCTGGGCGTGGCCGTGGGTACTGCGTGGGGCAGAGGTGGAGAGGCAGCGGCGGCGTGAGAAGAAGGCGCAGCAGCTATTACACGGACCGGGAAAGCAAGCTGGGTTATTAAGGTTAGAGCGGGACCAGAAGGTAAGCAAACCAGCGCGTCCCTCTTTTGAAGAAGAGAAACAGAAGCATTGATTTCCTCGAGGAAGTGGAGGGAATAACGTGCAGCAAGGGGAGGATTCCTGCCTGGATGGTTCTACAGCCCTTATTCCCGTAGTTCTGATGCCCATGAAATGACTGTAATCACAGAACTTAGCCGTCGTTACTGCACATGCGCCACAGGACAGTCCTTGTTCATCTGCCACGCCTCACTTTCCACTCAGGGGGATTAAAAAAATGATTATTTTATCGTAACCATGGCAATGTAAAGAGTTATTCGGCCTCTGAGGCAAACTCCCCATGAAAACGAATCACAAATCGGCGATCTACTATCTGCACATGCGTGACGGAGTGCTATATGAGCCAGGACGCTGTGAGAAACACTGATGAGCCCGTCTGAGAGAAAGGAATGGTGAGACAGGCGGGTAAAGTAAGAAAGGAAAAGCCTGCCAGGTGCAAACTGGTTCGATTAGAATCACGGACACGGTGAATAAAGGTTAGCAAGACTGGAGCAGACGAGTCGAGAAGAGAAGAGAAGCAAGAAGCTTTAGCGCAGGCTGGATCGGTGAGAGACGACCAGAACACCAGAGGGCTTCCGCCGGACGGACTTACTGACGCTGCTGCAGACAGACAGGCAGTACGCCTCCGACTCAAAGTTATTCCTGTTGCCTCCGCAGCCGCCGTAGATAAACCGAACACAGCGGCCCTCACGGCGGTCAAAGAACCAGCGGGGCAGCATGGCCCGACACGGGCCGGTCTCCGCTTCGGCCCAGCACACATCTTGGAGGACACACACGTACTCGTCACAACTTTATCTCGCCCGTCGCGTTCACCTTTATTATCTAACGTTATAAAACAGAGCGAGACGTTAATAATGCTACTCTGAATTTAATCTGAGTGCAATTTAACCATGACATGAAAAGAATTAAGCCGCAACAACCAATTCTGGTCTCAATGGGTCGTAGCGAATGAAAGCTCTGTGACGACAAACGAGCACAATCTGGAAGATGACCGGTGAGGAACGGACTCGTGTTCAGCAAAGCGCAGACGCGCAGAGAACACGTATTTGGGACGTACTAATCCGGTTCCTCCAGATGCCCTCAGACTGAATGGAAGAAGAACCGAAACTCATCACAGGCGTTCCTCACCTCTGACTACCTCTTCCACGGACTCAGTGGTGGTGGTGGTGGTGGTCGTCATGGCAACATTGGTAGCAGGCTCATAGCCGTCGTCGACAATGTCATCGTCATCTTCTTCCTCCTCCGCCAGTTCTTCATCCTCCTCTCCGTCTCCGTCCTGGTCATTGTCCAGCATGTCCTCCTCCTCCTCCTCTTCCTCATCGTCTTCGGCCACCTCCTCCTCTTCTACCACAGATGGCCTGGCTTCCTCTTGCTGCTCCACTGGCTCTGGCTCCCGCACCATACTGAGAGGGAGGAAGTGATGTAGAGGGGGGGGGGGAACGAAGGTATGGGATGGATGGGGTGAAGACACATATGGCAGAAAGAAGAGCAGTTGGGGGGTGGAGAGGGGAATGGGAAAGAGGGATGAAATGAGGAGGTAGGGAAGCAGCTTCTGCGTGTGCCGAGGTATTACGCTTTGTGTGTGTGTGTGTGCGTGTGTGTGTGTGCGTGTGTGTGTGTGTGTGTTTGCGCACCTGTTATCAGAGTAGTCCGTCTCTGCTCCGCCCCACCACACGTCAGAATCATCAGCGTCCTGCTCGGCGCTGTTGGTGTCACGTTCTGCCTCCGCTGGACAGCAGACGAACTCCACGCCTCTGAAGCGGTCGATGCCACACGGCAACAGCATCCCGTAGTCATGGAGATTCATGGCGCGGTCCCCGCAGGACTGCAGGGAGACAGAAAGCAACGGTCTTTGCAGAGACACGGACACTCTGGACATGGACAGAGCGGTGGTGAGCCGCTCCCTCACCTCCTTGGCGACGGTGTGCCAGTGCAGGTGGCTCTCGCACTGGTTCATGCGCTCCTGGTGCAGGAACTTGCACTTGTCGGGAACGAGCAGGGCGTCGCTCACGAATTCCCCGACTGCACCGAAGACAACATTCACTTTAGCGCCCACCCGTGAAGGGCAGCTTCTAGGAATCGGCGAGCGCCGCCAGGCGACTCACCCAGGCAGCGGTAAGGCACCACAATGTGCACGTGGCTGCGGCACTGCTTGCGCCCCTTCTTGCACCAGTTCTGGATGCTGACTGGCTGGTTTGCTTCCACCACATTGGTAATCTGCAGCTCTGGATACACCTGCACACACGAACGCCAGCCTGAGCCAGTTTTCCTCAGAGTTCAAACTTTCCATTTCTGCAGCCTCCGCTGTGTTCGCTTCCATGTTCCTCTCAGCCATGCCCAACATCTGCCTCTGCATAACATTCCCAATCGGCGGCGTCATCCCTCTCCCAACGTTCCCCCAATTTCTTCTTCATGCCGCCTCCTCTGGGGTTTTCCCTCCCTTCCCTCATCTCTCTCTCAAATTCTTGGTTTCTCACGAGACTCACATTTTTCAGATTGGCTCTTCTTCAATCCTCAAGTTGGAGAAACCTCTAACTTCTTTTTTTAATGCTAGAAGTTAGTTAGTGAGTTTAGCCAAAAGCAAAACACACATTTTCACTCTTACCAGGAAGAACATTTTTGGGTGAGTCAGCAAGTTTTTCTTTCGAACACAATAAAATCGTGACTCAAGATGATCCAGACACTTTGTTGGGAGCCATTTTATACTGGAACTGTATTTTCTGTACAGCCACTGTGCGTCTGCTTGTGACGGAGGCTAATGCGTTTGACATTGAAGGATGCAAACATCCTCCCCGAACGATGTTACATTAGCTCGCCTCTCATCCGTGAGTCGACGGTCACGTGCCTCTTCACAGCGAGAGAAGATGATAACACAAAACCTTTTTTCTTTGATTTCTGAAAAGAGACTGCAGAGTCTTTAAAATGCTTTTTGCCGCTTCCAGTTCTCATGTCTATTTCTATTAGATTCTAGGAGCTCTCTGACGGATGAAGAACGGTGCTAGCCGTAAAGCAGGTACAGGTTGTTTGGCATCACTGGGTTTGTTATCAGTGCCAACAATGGAAAGATAGGCTGAGCTGTTATTTGAGAACTCTACATATGCATCACTTCCTCTTATCGGACTCATGACGAGTGAGGAGTGAACGAGCTCAGAGTCGGTTCTCCTTGGTCAAACAATGAGGTCACTGTTGTTTCGGTCTTTGGTTTTCGCCAAGCTGCCAAAACAAATCCCGGATTAAGCAGCTTGTTTACTGAGCGGAGTTCTGGCACCACGTCGTCCTGACAAATTGGGAACGCTGGTAAATAAAAATCTGTTTGCAGTGCCAAACCCACTCACTTTTCTGTGCCCTCTAAAACCAGCACACACACACACACACACACACACACACACAGTGTTTTATTGGCTTAGAACCTTAACAGCACGGAAACTTGTTTTCAGCCAATTTTGCCAAACCTAAAAGATAATCTTCTCCAAAACGACTAAATCAGACAATCCAGTCTGGTTGCTTGTTAAATTGAGCGGCTTCGCTGCTACCTGCCCGATAATAAAAACACTCATTTGTCTGAGTGCGTCACCCTAATGGAGAAAACGTTGATTATCCCACTGAAAAAATATCACAAAATGTATCACCAGGCCTACTGCTCATCTAGGACAAAATAAACTCGGTAATAACAGTCAGAGGAAATGACAAACTAATCACTGAAGAACACAATCACTGGTTTACCGCTGCTATTCTTCTTAAGGTACGGTTGCATTATCAAACTGTGACTACACTTATATTACAAATATCTTATTCAAAATTATTTTTAACAACAATTAATAATCGTCTCATAAGATGAATGAACAAATGAAAAGCTCCCAATCATGTCAGTGGAGAGAAACATTTTCTTTAAGCGTGCTGCTGCCATTCTGTCTGATTTTAATCTCAAACTGAAGACATGAGTGACTGCTGTGTGAAATAATCAGTCGTCCTGATTCTGATTGATTCTGGAGGCGCTTCACTCCCATTCATGGGCTCAATGGCAGCGGATGCCGAGTCAGGGCTGACACCTGGCAGTAAAATGTGATCTACTGGTGTTTGACTTCATATCCAAATGCTTAGGAAGTGTCCCATTTTCCAAATTGTGCCTCAACACTATATTATGTCACACCAAATCACTGCTGCCATTTTAATTTAATTTGTACTTTTGTCTCCAAATGTCCTTTTATGGTTTAGATTGTTGTCTAATTTCATAAACATCTTATTTATTTCTCACCTTCACTACTTATTTCTGTCAATGTGCTGAAACGGAAAGTCTATTGTATCTTATATAACCCATAATTTCTACACCCCTTCAGGCAGATTTAATTTACATGCAATAAAGAGAATACTGCAGGAATAAAAGGTGGATTTATTTGACTGTATAATGTGTAGCTTGTGTTGGGTTTAACGCCTACACACTTGGAATACTTTACCTCCTGGCAGTACTGGAGGATGCCCTCCTTGGTACCAATGCAGGTCTTGGTACTGGAGGGGTCCGGCTCCCACTTGCCACTCTGAGCATTGATGTGCATGTTGAGTTTACCGCAAAACATGGCCACCTGGGGCTCGGCCAGGAGACCCACAGAAACGTCTGTGGGCACCTAGGAGAGGAGACAGAGTGGGTTTAATGAGATATAGTATTCCTGTTAAAACACCTTGCGTATTTCTGCTAAAAAATGCTCGATGGATGTAATTACATTTGATCACTTAGAGGGGGGGGGGGGGGGGGGCAGCATTAGATGAAAAGTGAGATGAGAGGAGAGGAGAGGGATGAGTTCGGAGAGAGGATGGAAAGAATCGGACGAGAGCCAGAGACGTGATGCGAGACTCTCTCCTAATTTCATCAACCTTTTGATTTGAACTCTCTATTCATTAAAATCACACTCGTAACCATGGCAATGCTGGTCATCACGCCTGATGCATCGGTTCATATTTGCTATTAGGAGTTAGCCAAACGAGGAAAATAAAAAAACAATAGCTCCTGAAGAATGAACTGGCTCAAACAGAAAGGCCCGGGGGCAGTTCAATGCGCCGCCGTTTACGGCGTTCACAGAAACTAACCGGCTTTGCGACGCCGTCCGCGGGAGCCGGGCACATCTGCGCTGCCATGAAAGTTTAAAGAGTGCTTCCAGGACAGGATTGTGCTTATATAACCTCTGTTAATTTCTCTGCGTTAGCGCCGCACATCACAACAGCAGGGGGTGTTGAAGGCATGGAAAGTGTGCACGTGTAGGAGAACGAGAGAGTTCGCCTCCGGCACGAATGTATTAATTTTGGTGTTAATTTACGCTCCTGTGTGTTGGGTTGCTCCTCTGTGTGTGTGCGTGCGCTGCTGTCTTCCTACATAAGGAGGAGACGCAGACAAACTGCTGAATGTCTGTATTGTACCGGCAAATGAGCTAGAACAAAATGGGAATGGGAGTGGGGGAAAAAGAGGAAACAGTGGGGGGGGGCACACGACTGCTGCCATTGTGTGCTCCCTAATCTCGTTAATGGTTTTGAAGGCCTTGGCAGGCAAACAAATGTTGTTCTGTGAGATGGATCACATATTTTTGTCCTCCAGACGTGATTTTCTCCGAACAGCCAGGGGCTAAAGTTCTCTAATAGGAGGAGAGCTGGTGGAGGACGTCAATTTGGATACATGTAAAACTGAAAGCCCAAATCTTTGAATTGATTGAACACCTCTCCGGTTTATCAGCTTTCAGTATGAAGTATTTATACACAATGACTAGCATTTATCATCTGCAGTCTTGTCGACTGTATAAATCCAGTTTCTTTTCTATTTCCAATTTGATCGTGCAATTTAAAAGCTTACAATTTTATTCCAAAATGAGCGAACTCATGTTTAAAGTTTGCTCATGAACTGATTCCACTGAATCCATTAGTAGACACTGGTTTATTTGGACATGAATCAGGTCCGCTAGTAGTTGTGACGTTCTCTTTTCTAACATGAAACCCTCGACTTGAGAAACGGCGCTGGGGAAACCCCGAAGGAACAGTCGGCCAAACGGTCACGCAATTTCTTTTTCTTTGTGAATTGTGGAGGTACGTGCCAAGAAAACACGCACAGGTCGTCGTAACCTGGTCCGATGGGTCAGTAATGCAAAGTTCACATCCCCTCACACAGCGTGATGAGCCGCGAGCTGCAGCAGCACGGAAATGAGTAAATCCCTCGTGCACAGACTGACAAAGTCCTGCAGAAGCTCCTCAGCTTCAACACATGGCAACTTGACACCGGTGGCTATAAGGCATGACCCCGGGCCATCTGCACCACATGGGGCCGTTTAGCTTGGTTCTACCATCTGTGAGCAAGCAGCGCTAACAGGGCATGAATCAAATCCCAACCTTTCCATTAATAGTAAAACCCAAGGCTAACGGTTTCAAATCATCTTTTAAATGCCCCACTTCCTGGATGCCCGGCGTCATCCTGACCAAATGCGCCTCCTCTGGGGCGTCTCCCTGTTGCTTTATAACGAGAGATAAACTTTCTTCTTTGCTGGAGGCACAGGTAGGAAAATCTGTCCAAACTGCACGCTGGCATTCAAATTCTTTGTGCCATCCCCCTTCGGCTAGTAAATCATAGCCTCTCCAATCACTCCTCCGTTTCCACCCATTTGCTATCCCCCATTGCTCTGTCTGGTGGAGGAAGAGAAGGTGGGGGTAGGCCAAGTCATTCCTGCAAGCTTATAAATCAGTCCGGGGATGACGGCGAAGGCCGGGACGGGAGGAGAAAGTGAGGAAGAACAATAATCACAATGGCAAGAGAGAAAGAGAAATTGGAGAACAGATGAATCAGACTATAAGCCTTCAGGCTTCGATAGGTCAGCGCCGTGTGAGACAGAAAGGACGAGGGGATGGACGGAGAAAGAGGCTGAAGGAAATCAGACAAGGCTTAATCTAGAAAGAGGTAGTAAAAAAAATAAAAATAAGTCCAATACCCGGTACTGAAATTCTCCTGGCATACAAATATTCGCCACATTCACGTCGGCTCTAAATCTTCCAACAACAAGAGAAATAAAGGATTGCATAAAATGAGCATTTATGTTTCTCATAAAGAAAAGATAATGACAGGAAGCTTGAAAGGTTTTTGATTTGTTTTCTTGTGGCAGCTCAGGGAAGCTGGAATCCACCCCGAGTGAGAAACAGATGGACTGAAAGAAAGTCAGACTGACGGATGAGAAACATCAGCAGACGACAAATGCATTTTACAGAAGACCCCCCAGGATCCCTCCGTCTTTATCCCATCTCAGCTCTGCTAGTCTGCCAGCCGGTGATTCTGCAGCAGTAATCTGGGCACTGAGGATTAGGACGGCAGCCCGGTCAGGACAAACATCCCCCATCGGTCTCAATCTAGCGTGATAGCCATCGTTGGAACACCGAGGACGAAGCCAAGGGAAAGGATGCTGATGCTATAAGAGATTGACCCCGAGAAGATAGTCAAATTAAAGTCAGCAGAAAGCCGAGTGGCGTCTTGCTTGGTGTGCTAATTCTGCCCCCGGCAGAAATGACAAGTCATGCAACTAAAGTAGTGATCCATCAAAAATGTTTTCCAGCTCCCGGCTGCTTCGATTAATCACGCTAGCGAAAGAAATACCTCCAGAGTTTGATAAAAGTGAGAAAGGAGTTACAAGAACGAAAAGAACGAGAACAGACTCCCAAACTTGAACTATCGAGTGTCCAAGTCGTTCAAGTTTGGAATGCAACGATGCTTTTGAACATCCCCATCATACCGCGAGCATGAATGGAATTCGTCTCATCCCGAATGACAGAAAGAAAAATTACAAACCGCCAATCGAGTAATGAAATGGAACAACATAGTTTGGAGCTGTGAAGCGATTCAAGCATCGTCTTGGGGGAAGGTAATTTGATAGACTGGTTTGCTAACACGAGGAGGTTTATGACAAAAACCAGCGCATGATCGTGATACTCGTGACAAACAGGTGACCCATTTCCACGGCTTTAAGCCACAACCCAGATCGCCTCCACCCAAACCCGAGATGTTTCCTTCTCATAGACGCTCAACCTCGAGGGATTACTCTGGTATAATTTAAACAACTGAACAGCAAGCGGATCAGTTGATCAGCAGAAAACATGCTAATATTTCATGAATGCTAATTATTCCTGTCCAGCTGCTGATTTGATTATTTTCTACTTTGACTTTCTCTTATTTAACAGTGAGCTGAATATCTTTGGTTGGCAGAACGAAAGGAGCATGAATATGGATATATGACATGGAAAGAAACAATGAATGACTCTTGAATTGTGCTGCATAAATAAAATTAACCTGACAAATAATCCCTTACAAACGTTGATTGTCTCTGCACGGACTTCTTTTTACTGGAAAAAGCTAATTAGCTTCCAACTCAAAACATTCACCCAGAAAAACCGGTTTCCAGTTTGAGCTTCTGCCCCTTCATTCTCAAAGGACCCGAAGCTTATTGATTTATTCAAATTCATGGCACTGCGAAAGACGCCATACATCTTCTTCCGCGGGATGTAAATTGCCGACCATTACCGTCTCAAAGTCGCTGCGTTAACAGGCTTGCATAAAACGTACCGATACGTGTGAACAAACACGCCGACGGTCGGCACAACGGCTGCTGTGATGAGCGTAAAAATATATATAACAGGAAAACGTCAGAAGCAAACAGTTGGGGGGGCAGAATATAGATATATTGCATCACACACACACACACAGATAGAGTTTAATGTATTCATGTGGGCGCGCCCCCCCCCCCCCCCAAATCTTTGAAGTGTCCCCACAGGAACTGCTCCTGTGGGGCTATTAATTGTACAGTCTTATCTGAGTGGGCCAGGCCTGCCGCGGGGAGTTGGATGAAGTGGTGGTGGTGGTGGTGGAGGTGGGGTAATGGCGGGGGGGGGCTGCGTTAGATCAGTTCTCACACCAGGGGGAGACTCCCTGGAGAGTCAAATGTGTTTCAAGAGCTCCAACTCTCTGTGGTGCACATCGTAAGCAGACATCTTAGGCGAAGATGAGCTTTTTTGGGGGGGGGGGGGGGGCAGGCCCTACCACACCCAACAAACTGCCAACTGGTGGGTGTTTGAGACCCTAAACAACCGCTCAGATATACAAAAGTACATGTAGATAACTAATCGATCGATCGTCAGAGCATTGTTGTCCGACGGGTATTTACTGTGGGAATCTGGGTTCGATAAGACTGGGGAGGTGACAGGGAGGAGCAACACGGGCGTGCGGGTCCTGGATCAGCTCGGTCAACATTTTGAGTAGCAAAGTGAATCAGGTTATTTGGACATTTCTTAAGTCTGAGTCAGTCTAGGAGGAATATCGATTAGCTTATTTGTTGGGAATAAAAAGATCACGTAAACATGCCGTACCTTGTTTGACCCCCCCCTCCGTATCTCGTCCCACAAGTCCTCATCTTTCAAAGTTTCCACAGAACCCTCAGGAAAATGTAGGTTAATGCGAGCTATTATTTTCCTTTACACCCAACGTCATTATACTCCCTCTTGGGGGATGAGCGTTAGCC
Source organism: Brachionichthys hirsutus (assembly GCF_040956055.1). Taxonomy (NCBI): domain Eukaryota; kingdom Metazoa; phylum Chordata; class Actinopteri; order Lophiiformes; family Brachionichthyidae; genus Brachionichthys; species Brachionichthys hirsutus. The sequence continues at coordinate 3,924,138 of NC_090920.1, read as the reverse complement.
AGGAATTAGCATCTCAGACAAATCAGCCTCAAATCTGATTAGGAGTATGCAGAAAAGACGTTTTTGACTTCTGTCCAGTAATTGGCTTAGCGGTGATGGAGAGACTCCCGGTTTTCTTTGCTATAATCACCATGGATGCGGAGCAGCTCGCAACCCCGAGGATCTGCTTGCTACACACGCCAACAACATCGTTATCCGAGTCACCTGGGAGAGGGCATTTCACCATCGGGGTTTACAGAAGGGATAGCGTATATAAGGGAGGATGTCTGGTGTGCATTGCAGGATATCGTGTAGCGCGGAGTCTAAACCAGTCCAATTACCAGCTTGTTTAGTAACTGAAAGTGGAAACTGGCTGAACTGGTATTCGGCTCGGGACACAAAACACACTGAAGTGTTTGTGCTTCCTACGACAGCAGATTGAGGAAACTCATCAACCTAAAAATGATGGTGCTGCTTTGAACTTGACTGTCCACTTTGCAAAGTAGCACATAACCTTTTTTTTAAGACCATGAGACTCGCCTGGCCCTTGATTGGATCCATACAAGTGTGCTTTACTCGACCATTTAATTCCCTAATAGTAATGACATGCTGGATTTGGATGGATGGAGCACATTGCCCCAGATTTCAAAAGAGGCTATGGGTCCTTTCACAACCACCGTGTTTGGACTGGACTTCCTGGCTTTTCAGTTTGATCTAGACAAAAATTGCAGCCAAGGTTCAGATCAAAGGCCTGGTCTTTGGCCCCCCCCAAAAAGAAGAAAAAATAGGTGTACAAACTGAACAATGGTTAACAGCTGGTGATGAAAATCAATTAAATCTGGATCTGTGAAATCTTCAAAGTTACGACCTCCAGACACTCCATTGAAATAAATAGCCAGACTAAATATGAAAAGTTCGAATTGGAAATTACATTGTTATAATTAATACTAGCAAAGAGATAAACAGAAACACACACACGCACACACAGGGCGAGTTCTGCTTCACTCCCGTTTACTGCACAATCGCAGGAAGCACGCCTCCGTCCTGGAGACCAAATAGGAAACGGATCCTGGAACAGTAGGGCGGTCACAAATACCGGTCCATTTCCTGACGCAAACCTCCTTCCCACTCCTCTGACTTACACCCACCCACCCTCACACACACACAACTTGGCACTTTAAACGCGTTCCAATTTCACACTCCCCATTGGCAATTGATGATTTGTTGCCCGATCCGTAGCGGCAGTCGCCTCGAAAACCCTCTGAACTGTGAATCTCATTCCGAGTCTGCGGCACATCAGAAGCACGGCGTATTGATGACACAGCATTCCCGATGAAAAGCACTTTGAGAAAGATCACTCTGATGGGGGGGGGGGGGGAGGTAGGAGAAGTTGTATGGAATGGTGAGACGTATGATCGGAATAACATACAGAAGCCTAATTATAGTTCTGGCACCAGGCTCTCGGGAAGATTCCGGCGCTATGGCAACCCCGAACACCCAAGCCGGCGTAGGGAGACTGGGAGGAGAGGAGAGAGATGAGATCACTCCTGTAAAAGGAGGAATATGGCTTTCAAAAACAACGACCCTCTTGGGTCTAGTGTGTTGACATGAGGACATGAAATAGAAACACTTCATCGTTGATCATGTATTTGAAATAAAAAGTCCAACCTCTGCTGGAGTAAAAGGAGTGCTCTGCGCATATTAAATAAAAAGGAAGTGCTGAAAAGATTTAAAATAAAGATGTGAGAAGTAAAAGAGGAAATGAGTCCATTTCCACTTAGAGTGAACACTTCTACACATTTGGGCACACTTGCAAGAAAAACATGGGTATAAATATGTGAATATAAGTAAATATTCATATATAAAAAAAAAAAAAAAGAGAATAAAGTCAGAATTATCATTCTTGTACTCTCAGAATTCCAACTTGAATCAGAGTTCTATTTTTTTAAGAGACCCTAATCCTCTATTAGACTTCTGGGATGACACGCATAAATAGAATGTGTGTCTTCATTTCATACAAAACCAAGTAAATACTTAATCCAAATCACATTCTTCTTCTAATACTCGCACAAGCTCGAGGTCTTCTCTCTATTCCTGCACCATCTGAAAGCTTCCTGACCTTTAGTTCTGGAACATCGACAGAATCTGGCACATGTCGGTACTTGCTGTGTTTGAACTGCGTTTGCAGACGGAACGAAATCTTCCTCTTAATTCAAAGCATGAGAATGACAATGTCAAAGTTATAAAAGTTAAATACAATCTCTGTTCAGATCTGGCTATTTTTAACGAGAGTGACAGATGGCATTTGAATTAGTTTGATCAATAAATCCCTTTCAGGTGTTGAGCCTTTTTATTGACAGGATGGGAGCCCGGAAGGGTCAGACACTCACCGCCTGCTTTTCAGGACAGAGATATCGAATATTTCACCTGCTGCTGTGCTGCATCAGCCTCGACACTAAATAAATACGGGGGCGGAGTAAAACTCTCTGCTGGTCTCATCTCTCATAACAGAGCTGCTTTAGCTCATTACACCGGTCCGGTCTGGGATCTGGAACACGGACCTGCTGCAGCATCAAGTCAGACACATCGGAGCGCCGGGAATCTGAGTCGTAATGTACGGATGTCAAACACACACGCGGATTGAACACACTGGCTGCAGCACTATCCGGCCTCACATGGGCGTGAACGTACACGCCGCTCTGACTTGCTGACCAGCTCAGCCATCAGGCGCCGATGCTGCCGCTAACGCCCGGACCAATCCTTGATTAAAAATTTGACTGAATTGGCTTTGCTCAGATTAAGACATGCTGGGCCGCATCGGGTCAGGAGGATGGTCAGTCTCACACACACACACACACACACACGGCACACCCTCAAGCGGAACACTTAAGACTGCCGTGTCTTCATCTTCCTCTGGAAGCATTGTCTAATTGAGGAGCAACGCGTTTCTCCGCCCGGTACTCAGACTCTGTACCGACGGCTGCTTACTCAGTGAGAAGCGCGTCTTCGCGGCGCACTGCTGATATTTACTGATGGAAATAATGCCGCGATGGTGATGAATAGTGCTGCCTGGTGGGAAGGGAGAATGCCGTGTTCCCTGAAGACTGCCAGGCAATAAAGCTGCCGATGCGCACGAGTTTGACCTATTAGAGCTAATTATTCGGCCGTCAGGAAGAGGGTGAGGAAGATGCTTTTTAAAGGACTGACTTCTAATCAGACAGTCGTAACATTTTGTGAACATGCTGGATTCCTGCCTTTGTTTCAGCCCTGTCAATTAAATTGATCTTCCAAAGAACAAATGTGCACAGAAGCCAAGGTTGAAGTTTTCATGTTGTATATTGCATCACCTCCTGGTACAACACCACCAGCGTGCTGTCTGAAAGTCACATGGTGGGCTGGCATTGGTTGAGACTGTTTTCACGCGAAGCCAAATGCTTAAGAATCAGAAATGTTCTCACCCAGATTAATGTCTAAGCCATTTGCCAAAATAGCCTCAAACATTTTGCCCTTAAACTGAGTGTGGTGCATCAGACACTCAATATTCAGAATTGTTAATCATCACAACCACGACTTCGTAGAGGAGGTAGCTGTTTAGCAAGAACATCGCCGTCGCCACCGTTTCCAGGGGCTATGACAGCAGAAACAACAGTATCCAAAGGTCAGGAATTCTTTTCTCCGGGACAGACAGAGGGGGGGGGGGGGGGGTAGGTACGGGGGGAACATTAATTTGGAGAGCTTCGGCGTCATTGTTGCTGTTGACACAACTGGGCTGGACAATGTGTGCCGTTTGAGTGAGGAATTTTTACAGCCCTCTTTTTGTAGCACCGGCTGGAAATAAAGGAATAATAAGCACAAAAAAACCTCCTTTCTTGTCTCACAATGAGAACAACATCAACCGCTGTCCAGCACCTTTGATCCATCGGTCACACCGACCCAGGAGGACAGGGAAGAGATCCAGGATGGCAGCTTGGAATGAAGCGGCTTCGCCGAATGTTCAGTCCCGCAAACATTATCAGGGCCGTTCATTTCAGCTCTGTGATTTGAAAAGATTTTAATCCATCTAGTTTTTGGGGACAGTCACAATCAGAGCAAAGGCTTCTTTTCATCAGGACAGTAAAAATGATCAGCAAATAAAACAAAATCCAGAGCTCGAGAAAGCAAAGAGTTAACACCGGGATTAGCTTCAGATGACCTGAATCCAGCGTGAGAGATGCATTTTGCTTGGATGAGAGAAATTTGGCAACAAGACAGGCGAAAGTGTTTACAATAAAAGCGTAGATTCATTAACGCCGTGTGGCCTTCCTGCTCAAACAAACTGCAGCAGGAGAGGCATCGGCAGTGCCAACAGACGTAATGGAATTAAAGGAACTACTAATAAGAGGATGGGGCTGGGCCGCCCCGGGCCCAAAGACTGCAGTACGCACACAGACAGACTGTCCACACCCATCCAAGAGCCATTTCCCAAGGATTTACAAAAACACAACGGCTGGCATCCAACTTCCACGCTCCGTAAGGAAAAGCAGCTTCTAGAGCCATGTGGATGTGTGTGCGTGTGTGTGTGTGTGCGTGTGTGTGTGCGTGTGCTTGTGTTGCAGTCCTTGGGGTGGCAAACAAACCCTACGAACATCAAAAACTCACATCTCATTTTATATCTTATTTAATCTTACTGAAATATTCACCTCCTTTGCTCGACGAGCTGCTCGCCGTCCATTCCGAGTGCTCTGATTACAGGCTACCTGAAGGAAACTGTGGTCAGCCGCCACATCTCTGACTCAGAGGGGGGGGGGGGGGGCATAAAAGCAATCGACCCTGGACAAGTAAAACCTTTATCACGCACACAAGCGGTAACTGTAGCAGAGACGTTCAGATAGACCTGCAGCAGCTCCATATTGCAGGTCCCGTCTGAAACAATTACAGGAATCTGTCGTTTCCATCGCAAGGAGGCAGAAAGAATTTAAAAAATGTGGCCTAGAGTCACGGCAGCGGCTGAACGCCTCATTTAAATAGATGATCAGACCCCCCTGAAGGACTATTTCACTTCCACTTCCTACCAATTATTCTGCAGCCCTCAGTAGGGGAACTACCGTCTGGCAGGAATATAAGGAAATGTGGATATTTTCATCCATAGACGTTTGAAATCGCTGAGCAGCGACTGCGTGCAACGAGCTCCTCTTTTGAGGTATTTAAATATACCTCCTATTTCTATTCATCAATATTACAGCAAACTCCAGCGTAGATGCGAACAGACGAGCTCCTTTCTGCTTCCCAGTCCTCCGACCCTTGCTAAATGCTGCAGTGCACCGCCGCCATCTTACTTCCACTCTCTCCTCTCCTCTCCTCTCCTCTCCCATCTGACGGGAATATGAGCGACAGCGTTCAGACTGCGTTCGGGAGATAAACGACCATTTTCACGGCTCGGACCGGATCGCGACGTCACATCTTCATAACACGGAAATTAAATTGCATATTGACTTATTGTCATTCCCAAAACACGCCCACTCCCTTAAAAAAAACCCTGCCCTGAGGATATGGAAAATTATTCATGACGTTTTTCGTTTATTCCAGATCGAAAATCGAATCGGCTTTAATGGCGAGTGACTAAACGCGTTACAACGCCATGTTGACGACATTTTTACGGGTGGCGAGGCATTTGTAGGTGAATCAAACTTGTTGGGATTTAACGAAAAAGCAAGTTTCTCCTTCGTTTTAAATATACCGGAAGGAAAAACTTGGATACAGCTTGAGATTACGGGCGTCGGACAGTCTGTCCATTGTCAGGCAGGCCCGATAAATCAAAAATCACAGCCCGAAAAGGAGACTTTGTCCGGTAGACGGGAGCACGGAACGTCGAAAAGCGAGATTTCTGTTCGTTTTTAGACAAACTCTGGATTCTGAGAGTATTAGTTACAAACGGAACGTTAGTAACAACATTCTTAATAGTAATTAACCCTCATGTGATGTACGTATTAGTTTGTTGCCCCTGATTTAGTATTATTTAACTATTCACAATAAAGTCAAGACAACTTGATTTTTAGGAAGACTTCCGGTTGCAACCTTCAACGTAACGTTTTGGACAAAACACCGTTTATATTTGTGTTCGAACAATTTTAATTTTCGCTCAATTAAACATCCACACGGACTTTTTAAAATTAAATAACTCCGATAAATTCAGAATACGCAAAAACTCATCGAATAAACAAATTCCTACCTTTAATTCTGAAGGTCCTCCTACTACCCTTCCGGTCAAGTTGTAGCTAACTCTAGCTAGCTTTGCCCAGCCGAGACAACGGAATGGTGGAAAATGCTTAAATTCTCACACAAAAAAAACGCGTTTTCTTACCTCGGCAGCCGAAGCCGAAGCCGCTAAGGCCAGCAGCAGTAGCGCCACCCGGTCCCCCATGTCGGTTCACCGTCACGCCGCTCCTACAGGTCGAGTTTCACCGGAAGGCTTAAAGCTGGAGACGCGAGAGACCGTGTTCCTGCGCCGGTAGCTCCTGTTGTCTGATGGCGAGCGATACCGAAGCTGCACAGCTGCTCAGCGCCAGATCACGTGACCACGTCGGAGCGGCGCTCGCACGCGCGCATATATTATTCTGTATTTACTTACGCACGCACACACACACACACGATATCGGCCTACACACAAATAAATCATGAAGAACTGCTGACAGAATAATTGTTCATACTTTACAAACGCCTCATTTTAATCACCGATCATAGAAAATAAAGCAACCACTTCAAATGATTTACCGACATTAACAATACAGATAAATCCCACCTGCCATTCACAGCCATCCATCACAGGGATCAGTCACAGCACGCTCGGGTTCAGTTACCCGCCACTATAGTTCAAATAACGCATTGTTCACGATCTTCATTAATATCACAAAGGCAAACATCTTTTCCATTTCAAAGAGAATCCACTTTGGTTCAAACGAACATCCGACAGAACAGCTCAACTCGCACGGCTTCAAGTAAGGCAATAAAAAAACACCCTGTTCATTACAAGCAACCCGGTTCTCTTAAGCTGTCAGCGCCATTATATTCAAGTCTTTGTGTGCGCATGGCAGGTTCAGACTTGGCATGGTTTGAAAACGGCTTTAATCTTCAGCGTCTACCACAATCAATTACATAAATGGAGGTTTTTTAAAATTAGTCCTGCATAAGCAGACTCTGCATTGTATCCTGGAAATACTTTTCTCCTCCAGTGATGTCAGGTTTCTCTCCATGCTGACAAAAGCGGTCCTCACCTTCAAAGTGTTTCAGCAGGCCTTTGAAGTGCACGGATAAGAATATTGGTTATTAGGCAGGAAAAAGTAGCAGCTGCGGGCTAGCAGTGCTGCTAATGTGGAGGTATTTCAGCTCCTCCTGACCAACCACTGGGCCCCAAGTCGTTGCAGGCGTGCAGCAGGAAGTTCTGGTCTTGCTGGACAATATTGCACGCAAAATATGCAAATGACCAAGAAGTCCCGATGCGGTTTGTAACCAGGTAAACAGCACCGCGTTGGAGGCCAAAGCCAGCTCCGCACCAGGAGATGGATGTGCACCGCGCTGCAAGGATTCACTTGCGAGTACAACCAGGGTACGGAGGTGGCGGGGAGTAGCTGGCTGCCGGCTGAGTTGGGGTGTAAGGTGGAGGACGCATCGAGGGAGGGTACATCTCATAGTCGTAGGTGTATGGAGGGGGAGGGCCTGAGTAAAAAAATAAATAAGAACAAAATTAATTTAAGTTGATCAGCAGGGTCAAAAGCACTCATTTCCTCTGTAATTGCAAACTTTACATGTGAGAAGACGAACGAGGCCCACAATGAGCGCCATCTATAGGAATTTAATGGGGCGGTTGCCCCCTCTAGTGGTATAAGGGAGAAACTACACCCTTTGTCCAAAATTACATGGAGATCATTATTTATTGTATAAAATAGCTGAAAGTGAGAACTATCAGAGGTGCTTTTAATGTGAAATATGCAGCACTGGTTTCAGAATACTTTTTATTTATCAGAATACTTGTATTGATCCCAGAAATGTAATGTTTGACAAGAAGCCGAGAAAGAATTTCATGTTTTTCACATTTAAGGCAACTGTCGGGAAAAATACAACAACAACATTCACCTGGGTATCCTCGTGTCACAGCGTTGATGTAGGAGGTGCTGAGCACGCCGACCCGTGCGCCTCGTCCATTCTTCACGCACATGCACAAGCACAGGAACAGGGCCGCCACCGCCCCCATCAGGAACACCACGCCGAAAACAATGCCGGAGATGGCGGTGCCCCTGGAACACAAACCAGTCGATCGTGATGGGAGGCAGCCGTCTCAAAAAGACACGCCTAAGCTGCTGCCATGGAAACGGACTTCAGCGTCAGATGGAGCTCAGCCATGTGATGTGTGCGAGGCGTTCAGTGTCGAGGCAAGAAAGCACTCATCCTTAGCGGGTTAGTCAGGTCTCCAGTCAGCATTAGTCAGTGCAGCAGAAAAAAAAACTGTTTAAGAGCAGCAAAGAGAATGTGAACACAAGTTGATCATTTTGCAAATACACAAAGCACGTGATCTAAACAAAGATGGGTTCATCTTAAAGAGCAGACGTCCGGAAGTGTCGAAGCAGCTGTGCTGCATCAAAGCAGGCAGAAGGTCAAAGGTCAGACCCTCTGATGGGTTCTCTTGTATTTAAAAAAAGGACAGCTGGTGTTTTTATTTCAAGCTCGCTGCCAGAACTGCAAACCTCAAGCTGTGTGTATGATCATTCCGGAAAGAGAGGAGAGGACCAAGAGATATCCCACATTCCTGATCGTATTCTACGTTGTCCTGGATTTATTCTATCGGGCGATGGCGACATTTAAATACATTTTTCAATGGAAACAGACAAAATAAAATGTGTAGCCATCATTCGATCGAGAGACATCACAAATAAAAAAAACGTTCGGTAATAAAAACATCGCTCACGTGCGTCTGGAGTTACGTTCACCTTTTCTTTACGCCACCTATACAGTCCCTTTTTATATTGTCTGAGAGTTGACTCAACTCTGCCACCTTGTGGATGTATCAATACACTCATTTCTTAAGACAGCAATAAAAACAGGTTTATGTTTTCACTTGCATCAGTTTGTTAGTTAGCATAATTATTTAAACACTACTGACGGATTTCCATAAAACACAGTGGAAGGACGGGGGCGCTAGCCGGGAAACAGCCCATTAAACGCTGCGGTAAATCCAGGCAGGGGGGGTGGATCAAGGATATTTAGCCATTTTCTCAAAAGCGTCATGGAAATAATTCACAAAATCCAATGTAAAGATATTACATTCGTGATTTAGATATGGGTGTGTCACGGAGCTCCAGATCATCCTGATCCCAACTTACGAGAGGACGTCTCCCACGTATGCGTAGTAGGAGCAGCAGAAAGGCGGTGATCCATCGCAGCAGTACTCTATGCAGCCTTCACACTGGGCTTTACCGCCACCTGCAACACACACACACACACACACACACACACGCCCTGAGGATCTGCTGATGCCGAGCATTCGGTGCTGATCGAAACAAAAGAAAGGATAGGAACATTAACTATAAATGTTTGACACTGCTGCATTTCAGGAGGTTGAGCTGTCGTAAGAATCCACTTATAATAAAATGCGCAAAGACAAAGCATTAAATCAGGTCCTGTTGTCCGGGGTACGCCTTTTAACCTTCCTTTAGATGTATATAAATTGGCTGCTGTCATGAAGCCTTTCATGAATGGACAGGCCTCTAAACAAGCCCTCAGAGACAGATTTAAAAGCGTGACGACCGTCGATTTATTACGGCCTCAGGGGGGAGAAGCTCTTAAAAAGAAACCGTCGATACTCGTCTGAGGTCGGGAGACAGTCAGGAACTTTTTCTTCCAGCTCCCAGTCAGCTCTGGAACCAAAATAAAAGCGGGTACATTTAAATAAGTCTCATTACAGGAGCGACCGGGTTCTAAAGAATGAAAGCTCACCGTGTGCCACTCGGGCCATCTCTGACACGAATATAAAACGCCTCAGAGCGCTTTCTGCTCAAATATAACAACACAATACAAAGATTGCATGGCAACAAGCGGCCGTTGCCATGCACCAGCTACGGGACATTTTGGGTTAACCGTAGCTCTGCCCGATTCATTTTTGCACGCCCTGGTCAGCCCAGTCGGCAAATCAAACAGCAGGCTGCCGAATGGAATTATTAGCACTTCACTTAGCATAGCATAATGCGACTGATGCGTTCGGAGGCTCTCTGGTCAGGAGGAGGGTTCCAGCGTCCAGGAGGGGGTTGTAGTCAAAGCCTGGTGAACGTATCAGGGGGGGGGGGGGGGGGGTTGTTGGAAAAGGATGCACACATTCCCACCAGGCTGCTCATGGAGGGGCTGTTTGGGCTGCAGAAGAGGAATGAACAGCAAAATGGAATAGAACCGCACACACATGGTGCTCCTCGTGTGTCGTCTGAACCCGCTATCCTTTCTCATTTCAAGCCCCCCCCCCCCCCCTGTGTTCTTCACCGTCACAGCCCAGCACACACACACTGTGCAGATCTTCAGTTCACGTGCAGGAACTTAAATGGAAGCAGACGAATAACCTAAAAAGGGGGGGGGGGGGGGGGTAATCACAAATCTGTGATACTTCCACCTAAATGCTCTCCAGGAGGTCCCGCAGACTCCTGCGCTCTCTGGGTGGTCTCCTGTCTCTCCACACGCTGGGAGACAATGGCACCGTGACCCCCCCCCCCCCCACCCCCATTCACAGCACTGTACCGCAGATGGGACTCAGATGAAAACTTTCAAGCGGGTTTCGTGGCGGTTTTACGCGTAATTACGCGCCTCCCCGAGGAGCTTCCTGACAGTTACCAATCACCCCGTCCCGCTCTAGAGCAATCAGGTCAATAAATCAGGGAGAAGAGGCGACTTGTGAGCAAGTTGAAGAGTTTGAAGTTTGAACTCACTGGTGAACAAACAAAGCAGGAGCGAGTTCCTCCACAGTTCCCATCCGCCCGCCCGCGTCCTCCTCCGCCACGGGCTTTCCATGATCCCGGTCCCGGTGCGCACTCTCCTTCCACACTCTGTGATGTCTTAATCCCTAACAAGAAAAGCTCTTCCACCGGTCACCTTTTCGGTTCCTCCATGCGCCTCGTTCCGTCCCAAACACCGTCACCAGTCTCGGGCTAAACTCAACCCTCGTCCGCGGACGCAGAGCTCCGGTTGTTACCGGTCCTCCCCCACGTGTGAACGCCCCCCCTCTACCGACACCTCTGGCTGCCCGCTGGGCTTTTTATTCCACTCCCCCTCCCCCGACGTCCCTCGATTGCTCAAATTACCCAGATGGGTTAACACGGGGGGGGGGGGGGGGGGGCACTTCTGGTCGATGTTTCAAAATAAGACTTGGGAATTTAAATGTCACTGCCAATTTCTGTTTAAAATTATTATTCATATTCATATTTACATCTCATTAGTCTGAAATATTTATTAATCCTATTTTTAGTCTTCTAAATACTATTTATTAGTGTAATAGTGTTTCGATGGTTTGGACATGTCCAGAGTAGAGACGGGGACTATATCGGTAGAAGGACGCTGAGGATGGAACTGCCAGGGAACAGGGCTGGAGGACGACCCAGGAGAAGAGACATGGACGTAGTGAGGGAGGACATGAGAGTGGCTGGTGTTGGGGAGGACGACGTAAAGGACAGGACTAGAGGACGACCCAGGAGAAGAGACATGGACGTAGTGAGGGAGGACATGAGAGTGGCTGGTGTTGGGGAGGACGATGCAAAGGACAGGGTGAAGTGGAGAACGTTGGGTTGCTGTGGCGACCCCTCAGGGGACAAGAAGAAAGTCCAGCAGTAGCGTAATAGTGTAAAGCATATTTAGGAATGTATTTTTCTCCTGCGGTGGCGTTTGGGTTTCAATTTAAAGTATAAGCCCGTTTTTCACACTCACAATGAAACCTGCTTTCATATTATTGATTTGTGACACTTCAAAGAGTTTTGACGCCAGTCATTGTCAGAAAGACACAGATCTGTGGAAACATAAAGCCTCTGCGGTGTATAAAAATGTCATTGTCTGGACTGATCAAGCACCAAACTCTAGTTCTGAAATGATTATTTTTACTTTTAAATATCTTGTAATTTCTTTGTTAAAAAACGAATACCCCGAAAGATTCAATTTTAATTTAAGATTTAATTACAGTATAGAGAAATACATTAATGCATTATTTTCACATGGAAAAATAACACCATGGTTCTCTAAATACATTTCTTCATTTTAGATAATGATTGCTCTCTTTTGAAATATTTTTTTGAGGAGAATTTAAAATAATATTTCTGTTTTTACAACTTTGCTTGATTGATATTGACAAACGCTGAACGCCTCGACAATAAGTCGTTATTTTATTCTGAATGGTCTAATTGCTCAATTTCCGGTTAAAGCGAAATTTGTCGCCAGTGCGTCTGTCCGTACGTGCACGCGCACTTTGCGGACGGCGGGCTGAGGGTCACCCGGGGTCCCAAGCGGGTTCCAAGACGTTACAATAAATGTAAAACAACAATGACGTTTTAGGGATCAAATTAGACGTAATTTTTCCAAACTTTTCTGTGTAACAAAAAGTGGCAAGCGGGGGATAAATCAGGCTGAAGTGCCACCCACGTTGAGCAGCCGTGAGTCATAATGCCTTCCAGATGTGTCTTTCAAGCTGTAATGACCTGACGCAGAGACAGGAAGAAAGAGGCAGGTAAAATAAGCAAGCATACTTAAACAAAAAACATATTAACTGTGACGTTTAGAATTTGTCTTTGTGGTAAAAGCTATCGTATTCCTCCTTACCTAGCGCAGGGGGGTCGGCTCGGTCCGGACACCCATCATGCTATTATGCAGATTACAGAGACGGACAGTCTGCCTCTTCGCCCCGGATGATTACAGGATAATGACTTCCTTTGTGCTGCAGTGCGAGGTGGGAGTTTGTGTTTCTCAGGGCCAGACAGGAAGTTCCACGTGTGCGTCAGCTTTTAGTGGCAGAGAGGATGTGTTTAAGAAACAGGCATATATGAAACAGCTAAAACTGCAGCGCTGCTTTCCAGCCACAGTTTGAATTTCACTCCCACAGAACTGTCCCCTGAGGGGTCGCCACAGCAAATCGATGTTCTCCACTTCACCCTGTCCTTTGCATCGTCCATCCCCAACACCAGCCACTCTCATGTCCTCCATCACTACGTCCATGTATCTTCTCCTGGGTCGTCCTCTAGCCATGTCCTTTGCATCGTCCTCCCTCACTACGTCCATGTATCTTCTCCTGGGTCGTCCTCTAGCCATGTCCTTTGCACTCTGCATTTATCCGGGCTTCAGATGGATGGATTTAGGTGTCCAAGATGCTAAAATGCTGCCATCTATTGGATAAATCCTGAATATCGAGTAGTAGACTTGGAAAGAGGGCATGTCTTCCAAGATCGTCTGCTCATCTGGCCTACTTTCATGCAAATGAGTTCAGTGTGTCTTATCTTGCAATGTTCTGGAATGTTCTCAAAAGAAAATTCTTGGATCCTCCCCTCTATCTGGATCGGCACCAACATTTAATGGACTCTTTCCTAACCCCTGCCCCTCCGCAAAGACGTCTGGAAATCACTTCAGCAGTTTTTACGTAACTGGAGAAAATGTTGAAAGATGCCATATTTCTCAATGTTAAGTGGAAAAAGTTCTGAATCGGATCCTTCATTTAGATCATCAGAATTTAAGGCTGATCTGCTTTGATTTTTGCTTCTATTTAGTTGCAATGTTTTTCTTCTGTGCAAAAATACTTATGGATTTATTTGTTAAGGGAGGTGTCAGCAGGAGGAGATGTTATCATGACTTATTATTCATGTTTTTTTTGGGATGAAACCTCAAGTAAAGTGTTAATCCTAGACAGTACTTGTTGCCGTAACAAATATGAGTCGGGCAGATTCAGAATTCCTGATATTTGTATTATGACTGACTGGATTACCAAAATGTTTTTTTTACATCTTGTAAAATCAGATTATTTCCTGTAACAGGTAGCCTAGTTATAGCTACCCCTCCGTAACTATCAATATGTGTGAATAATTGAGTTTTATGGATATTGTTAAAATATTTAATTATTGTAAATTCATTTATATTATGTTGTGTGATTTGGGGATTAAAACAAAGCAATAAACGTGTGTTTATGTGTGAAAAATGAAAAGAGACCAATAAGATGCTAAAGTCAATGTGATATTTATTCATGAACCTAGGACCACACTATATATATATATATATATCACAGTATATAAATACTCTATATATTTTACTCCCTTCTGTGATCTCAATAACAAAAAATAATATTAAAAGCCACATGATTATATTAAACAGGCTGTACAAAAATAAATAATGTTTGGATATTTTGTACAAAAAGGGAAAGTTTGGATAGAAAAAAAATCAAAAGGTGCCTTCGCAGAAGGCGGGAGCAACTCACTTATGAAGTAGCAGCAGGAGACGGTCCCTCGTTACGTCTCCACACACACACACACACACACACACACACACACTCACGCGAACGCACACTCTCACACTCCTCTTTGGTCTTTCAAGCGTTCCCTCATTGAAGGCTGTGGAGGTGAGGGAAAGATATGGCTAAAAGGTTATAAAGTCCCGTGTACTGAGGCATTTAAAGACAGTCGGATGTTCCAATGTGCCACTGAAGGATGAAGTGCTACAGGTTTGTGATGAAACAAACAAACTGATAAACACCATGACTATTAGCTATCTTATTTTGCATACCTGATGGGGTGAGCAGGTCGACTAGGAGCTACTCGCTTTCATTAGTTTCTCTTTATAATCTCTGCGATACCCTCCCCCACCCCAACCCTTACTCGTCTGTCCAGCCCAGCTTGGACAGACGTTTGCATGCATTACAAACTCGCCACACAGTCTCACGGACACACACAAGCATGCGATTGGCACGATAAGCAGCATGCTCCTTCAGGAAATCAGGAATGTCCATGCTTCCGTCCCCTGAGGAGAGGCAGGAATGTGCCACTGCCGCGCTGGAGCCAAACAGGCTGTACTCAGTCTCAGTCCAGCCTCAAAGGCCAAAGGGAATGGGTAAAAGACGGTCAGCGGAAGCACCGTTGGGACACGGGGTCCTTCGGGCTGTCTGGAACCCACTAAAACCTGCAGCGCTCTTGCTCTGGTTGTAAACGTTCATCAGCCTCTTCAACCGTTCAACGGAGGCCCGACAAGATCAGAGTCTTTGTGCGAAAGACAGTTATCTTGCAACAGCAGTCCTTAACAGACACCCTGATGGCACAGATCCAGCAGGGGTCGCGGCCGGCCTTTGGCGTCGCAGCTATCATGGGCTAATGTGCGACCATCATGGCCGATGCAGCGCAGGTGGCGTTTGCGGAAACCTCGCCCGCAGGTCTTGGAGCACGGCGACCATTCTCCTAGGAGCCAGGTGGGGCAGGGCTGCGTGGCACAGGAGCGTGAGGCCAAGGGACGCAGCTCCTCTGGGCAATCTCTGGAGGGACGGCCTTGGGAATCCAGACACACAACGGCTCGGTGCTGTGTACCTCTCCCACATGTCTGAGAGCACAGACCCCACTCCCTCAGGGTCCACTCGGCCCCGCCCACCTCTCGGATGGCATTGATGGACTGGCGGCGGCCTCCGTTGTTGCTCGACGCTGAAGCAGCGTTATTGGGTCTTGGTTCAAAGTAGCTGAACTTTACCCGGGGCCTTGGCGCTTCTCCGACCGACAGCACCTGGATGGTGAGGGGCTCAGGGAGAGGGAAGAAGCTTCGGATGCGCTCCAGGGTGGCGGAGGAGCCGCTGTATCGCAACAGTGCTCTCCGCAAGGGAATGTCAGTCTCCATGGTCATTAGCTTGTAATCGCCATTTAGCAGGTAGGTTCTGTCTTGGCGACGCACTGCCAGGTAACTGTTATCATGACGGCCATTGCCTGGGGCACGTTGCTTGACGTCCAGGTGGGTTGCACCAGCAGGAACAGTCACAACATCCTGGTAGCCAGGTCTGAAACATATGCAGCTCGCAGTCAGACTTAACCCTGAACACATTTATTTGTTGAATAAATATGTTTTAGTGATGTTTACCTGGCACGCTCCAGCGATCCAGACACCTTCTTGCAGGTGGAACCATCTCCACCACACACACCACACTTATCAAAGCGCCGGTTAGAGCCAATGACACGATCGCATCCAGCCTTGACGCACTGGCCTTGAACACAAACGGTAGTGGAGTCTGGGCTGCAGGGGGTACCATCGGCCACCTGGGGGCAGCAGAAAATCATAAATAGAACTTAGGAGGGTCTGCAACTCTTACATAAAGAGTCTGTGTCAAAAGGAAAAGTGTAGCCTGAGGCTAAGAGAAAATACTATTGCTGATCCTTCAACCTGCAAGTCTACACAAGAGGATTGTCATAAAATGATGATGTAACACAGATTTAAAACAAAGTCAAACCACAATTTGTTTATAGCATCGAGCTTTGAGCAATCCTCACCTTGGATTTGAGTACAAAGAAGTATCCAGTCCCCTTGGCCCGGCACACCAGCTTACAGCGATCTTTGGGAGAAACTCCTGCATACTTGGGCACCCACTCGACTCCTTCGCCTGAACCCAGAGACACTTGGGCCGACATATCATTGTGGGCCAGGCATTGTTCCTCACGAAATGACAGGCCTGAGGTCGAGACACAGAGGTCATATTTAGTGTTTGCTAACTTTGTCTCGGACTGATTTGTTTCTCGTCATAACCCTGCTCTCTTACCGTTGGCATCAGGGCAGGTGTCTGTGTTACAGGAGCGGTACTGGATTCTCTTGCCCTCGCAGAATTTGCCCCCATTTCTGGGCAAAGGGTTGTCGCATGAACGAAACGAATACTGCACCCCTCCACCGCAGGTCCGAGAGCAGTCGCCCCACGGACCCCAAACGCCCCAGCCACCATTGACAGGAGTCTGAAAGCACCGGGAAGAACTCAGTTACAATCCTGAACTGGATTGGAGGATTATGAAACAGTATTAACTACTTTTGACAATGCATTGGTTTTTGAGCATTCTGAAGCCAGCTGCTACCTGGTGTTTGGCGGCTTGGTTCTTGGTGAGGCACTGTCCGGCCAGGCAGTAGCTGTCGTGTCCACATGCCGTTCCATCGGCCCAGGGGAAATTCTTCGTCTGGCACACCAGCAAACCGTTGGATGTGGTCACAGTGCACCACAGTGCTGCACACGTGGTACTCAGATCAGGACAATGCTGGGAGTCATCACCAAAGGTCAGTCGACACTGGTGGTCAGCATCGTAGACCGTCCCGGGCAGGGGCTGGGGTAGCGGCTGAGGTTTGACCGGTTTATCCAGCAGGCACTGACCATGGCCATTATCCAAAAAGGTGGTGACCATGAGGGCAGAGCACGGGGACCATGGCTGCTGCTGGTCCAGGTTCGACAGGGTTGAGGCCATCATGTGGGATCCCCAGTGGGCGCCGTTGACCCCAGAGCACAGCTGAGCATCATCATGAGGCATGTTGAAGACATGGCCTTCGGGACAGAGAGGACATAAGAGTTCTTTCAGCACCTCTGACATCAGTGTCGTATGTTACTTGTTTTAGACACAGGACCAGCGGTTCTGCTTACCCAGCTCGTGAGCCACTGTAAACGCTGCTTGCAGGCCATCATCCTCGATAATGGAGCAGCTCCTGTCCGGGTCGCACACAGTACCAACATCCGCCATGCCCAGAGTGTCACACGAGTGGGCGCCGCATAGGTCCTACACAAGCAGAGAGAATACACTTCAAGTTTAAATACTGAATGACAAATCATTTTAAGGTGTTAACCCTTATTTTGCTCCAACTCACCGTTCTGGTAAAGAGCACGGCGGTGTCGTAATGCTCAGGGTGGCGATCGCTTGGCGGGTTGTGCTGCCGCTGCCACTGGCAGAAGTTGCGTAGGGTCAGGGCGGCGTTAGACGACACCTGAGGGCCTCGTTCTTCCTCATACACCACGAGCAGCTTCACCACCGCCAGGCTGATGGAGTTGTGGATGCTGGGGTGGCGGTAGAGGCGAGATGCCACTGCCATGATGGTCAAAAGGTAGGGTTTGAGGCCGGCGCCGTGAAACTCAGCCATGGACTGGTCGGCCACGAGCATTATCTCCAGGTAGCGAGGCGTGGAAACAAAACGTCTGGCCCTATGGTGAGCTGAGAGCACAAGATTGCAAAGGTCAGTTTAAATTCTAGCGCACTAAAATGGTTCCGTTTGTCTGAAACACTGGGCCAGTGTCGTCAAAAGCAGACAAAAGGGTTATTTTCCACTGGGATGGAGGCTCCGAAGTGAAGTCGGGATGTGTCTGGAGGAGCCCGGCTGTGACTCAGTGTCACGCCACCGGCGGCTCCTCCTCCTCAGCGGCCACATTCCCACAGTGACCTTTTCTGGTGGGGAAAAAAAATCCTGCGAGTTTGAATGGGCGAAGGGAGAAAATCCTTTCTAGGGAAAAATGTCTGACGGTGCGAGTTGTACCAGGAGGCGAGTTCACGCGTCTCAGCGCCGCAGGGCTCTGGCTGCCCCCCCCCCCCCCTTCTTCCGTCACTCCTCCTCCTGTTTCCCCTGAGACCCCCCCCCCCCCCCCCCTTCCTCTTCCTCCCTCCCTTCCTCCTCCCCGCTGTCAAAAAGGTAGCTGAGTCCAGTGCGCACGCTGCGCGCCCTGGCACACGCGCAACTCCTGCTGACAGCAGTTTGGTCACGCATAGTCTTACTCTAATAGATTACCTTTATAAAATGAATTAAAAAAAGTTTTTTGCATGTGTTCTACTGTTCATTAAATTACATTACATAAATATTCTCTATATTTTTTCCTTGGCATTCCTTGGATTCCTCTGATCATTTAAAATCAGCCTATTATAAAATGATGACGACTGTTTTACTGTCTTACCTGTCTGGTCTGCGTCAGCGACTCCGTGCGTGGCTTCCTGATCCAGATTCTTTGGCACCCTCTTCTCGTCCTCGTTGACCCCGCACTTGGAGCTCTCCTCCCCGGCCAAACCTGCCCGACCTCTTCGGCGGATCATGTGGACGTCATCCTCGGTGCCAAGGAATTCGCTGGAGTTCAGAGGCTGAATGAAGTACTCTTCACCCTGAGAGTAGAATCCGCCTCTGAGTCCGTGGCACAGGTTGAGCGCAGCGGCAGAGTGCTCCTCTCCATTCACGGTGCCGGAGAAGAAACAACCCGGCTCGCCTCCGCGTTTGGGTTCCTGTGTGGCTTCGGAGTCGGGAGTCCCCACAACGTGGAAGACAAAACCCGGCGCCAAGAAGGTCTGGTCCGGCTCTAACCGCAGGACCAGGACCTCGCCAAATGCGTCCAACCTATACGCCCTCATCTCCGCTTCTTTCTCCTTCTCTTCTGCCGACAGAGTCAGCCACGGATCGGTTTGGCTTTCCGACCGGGCCGGCGAGTCTAGTCTGACAGGCACAACGGAGCACTCCTCCCAGGCGCCGCGCGCCGCGCCGACGCACAGAGAGGCGATTATGCCGATGGAAACGCGTAAAAGCAGCATCATATAGCTGAAATCCGACAAGTGGAAAAAGCGTCTACGAGCAAGTACGTAAATCCCTTAAAAGGCTTTCCACTATGAACTACAGACCCCAAGTATTTGGACGTCCACAATACCGGCACCCAAATTACGCACAGAAATCTTAAAAAGGATCTAATCCAGTGTAAAATTCAGTTAAACTGCAGGGTTGACTTGCTGTAAAAAAATAAAAAATATAAAACAATAATGTTGACGGTATTTCCAACAGGCCTCCTCCAGAACGCTGCAGATTCTTTTTTGTAATTCTCTCTTTGCGTTCAGGAGCAGATTGGACTCCTGGTGCTCAGCTCACTCTGCTCTCTGCTCTTGCCTTGTAGTCGGAACAGAGCCGGTGCCTCCTTTATATTCCCTGCCTCAGGACCACCCCTTTCCCGAGGGCCCTTTGATCTGAGGGGCCAAATCCCGTGCGCAACGAAAACGCACCATCGACCTGGAGCGCTTCCATAATAATCAATCATTGTGGAGGAAAGAAAGCTTTGCGCAGAGAAACATTTTGTTCTCGAAACTCTGACTGTCATAGGGAGTACTGATACACTCATAACCAACGAATATTATTACCGCTTATATTACGTCATAATGTGTCACCCTGTGCGCCTTCTTGTATTTGTGTATTTTAACATAAGCACACGTTCAATCACCAGGGGCTGATGTGGAGAAGTGTTGTAGTGACAGTGCAACTGGAGAGGGGAGATGGCAGCAGGTTGGGAATGGCAACCATACAGTGCTGGCCGCGGCTCCGGGAGCCGTACTCACCTTTCCAGTGCCAAGCCGGCTGTGGTGCGCCGTGGCCGGGTTCCGCAGCTACGCTCCCCAAGGAGAGGGAGCGGAGAGAGTCTTAAGGTGGAGCAGGTTTTCCTTTGGGCTGCCTGTGCTCGAATCTAGGCAGGCAGAGACCCTGTACTCGGGCATCTCACCCCGCCCGGACTGTCCTCTATCTCCAAAAGACAGGAAGAGTTTACGCTGGAGTTTTATTAAAATAACCCGCAAAGGAGAATTCCAATGATTAACTGTCCTGCACAATGGTCACCACTGTAATCCATAACATAGATAGATCAGATTCAGGATACTCTATATGGGAATGTGAATTTACATAGCCTATAAAATATCCAAAGATAATACAAAGAATAAAAAAAAATACTGATTTATATTGCAGTAGCACAAAACCATATGACTTTCAGTACTGTCAGGAGACAGTTGGCACTTATTTCCACTGCGGTGCGAAACTTGACGTCACTGGTGCGTCTTCGAGCTGTAGAATACGGGAAATCCACCTTAAAAGCAGAAAGTCTAAAATTGTGAACAGATGTGATTTCGTCATTTTCCAGTAGGTGGTGGACACGAGTTTCAGAAGTTGATGAAACTTTCCATCACCTGATGAACCGACCCCAGGTTCAGCCGGCAGGTGGCGCAACAACATCACATTTGGGAAATTGTAAAAGCAGAAGCCACATACCTTTGACCGCGGGGAGGCAGCCATGGCGCACTAATATACTGTGAGAAGAAGGGGTTCTTCTGGTGGTGGTGGTGGCTGATGACACTGCATCGGATGCGAAGGTCGTCTGTGAGTTGTAGATGGATGCAGCACATTTAGTGAGATACTAGAAGTGCGTAGAGCATTACAAATACTTGGAGATGAGAGGACGGCATGAGAAATGATTCTGAAATGTTGAATCATTCTACTTTTATATTACAGTTTGATTATATATTTTTTCATCATTCTTTCTCATCAACTTT
Organism: Brachionichthys hirsutus; assembly: GCF_040956055.1. NCBI lineage: Eukaryota > Metazoa > Chordata > Actinopteri > Lophiiformes > Brachionichthyidae > Brachionichthys > Brachionichthys hirsutus. Next base: position 3,902,857 of record NC_090920.1, on the reverse strand, counting down.
GCCGAACGTATGTAATGATAGTTACTGGTTTCACTGGTTGAAACACACCTGAGACCAATATGAATGTATTGGTGCCATGACAAAACAAACACAGACAAAAGGATATTTAAATATATAGATTTTATGTACATATATTCATGTGGATGACTAGAAACAAAACACTATTTTCTCACAAGGGAATGATTCTGCACAATCATGCTCCTAAGTTAAATAGTAATTTGATACAAAATTACTATAATAAATAAAACTCATCTCATTGATTTTTTTATTCACACATACCAGTTGTACAAACAATAAATTACAAGTTCAGTGCTGTGTTTCTGTCGGGGTCCTCGCTGGAGGAGTGAGTTTCAGTCTGCACGAGTACTTTTCATTGTACAAAAACAGGCCAACATACTGTAAATAAATCTGAAACAAGAGGGGGACACATTTTGTGAGTGGTGATTGATGTGAATACCTTTCTCATGTTTCTTTTTTTTATTAATAACAGTAAGGTATTCTAAAAAATTAAAAGTCTTCGATGCATCATATTTAAATATGTGCATTGAAAGAACTAAAGTTGAAGCTCAAGCCGAAGCTGAATAGATATGACCATTATTATTATTATTAAACGTGTTTCCTAATGGACTTTTTTTAAAGTCGTATGGATTAAAGTTTTTTAAAACCAGCGTCATAGTTTTTATGGTTCAACATGAAGCTAAAAAGAAACCAGTTAGCTTAGCATTAAACCAGAAAATAGTGGCAAATTGCCATTTTTAAACTTTTCTACAGATTAAACAACAGTGTTATGCTAAGCTATGCTACAAATTTACTGGCTCTCGATTCATATTTGTCAGACAGACATGAGAATGGCATCAATCATCACTTTCTCTGCAAAATAAGTGCCAATGAAATAAATATTGAAATCGTTGAAAAAATGTGGCAGAATAAAACCAGAAGCGCATTTTGTATAAATCGTGTGGCGAACACAACCTCTGAAAAGAAAGAAAATGTGAACGTTGAATGTCTCTTGCTGTCGCTGTGAGCATCTGGGGCAGACATCGTCATAATAGCATTGCTCTCAAACAGATAAACAAACAAACAAAACCACGAGGACTGTCAGCGTAACGATCGACACACATGGAGAGTGCAGATCCGTCAATAAGCTGTGGAGGACGAACCCGTGACCAAGGTACAAACTGCATGTGTGAAAACACGGGCCTGGATTCATGGTATGCTAGCACATGGCATGCACACAAACACACACGCTACTCACTCTGGAAGTATCTTGGACATTTCGGTCAGTCAGTAGCTGATAAAATTCTTTACAGGGAGAATATTTATAGCCTATTCTTGAAAATAAAGGGACCACAATTGTATTCAGTAATAAAGCACACTCAAATATACCTTTAGGCCATTAGTAGCACTGCTGAAACATCAATGCACACTTGGACTTGATTTGCTCTTCATTGAAAAGACGTTCACTCCAACCTAGTGATTTATCGTTTCCTGTAATCTTCCATCACTGAAATATCCGGGAAATGGCAATCCAGGATGCGGCGTGAGGGACAAGGTTACAATTAGGTGAGTAACGAGTGCTTCCCGTTGTTGGGGCTCTTGTCTCGGACACACAAGACGAAAGACAAAGAGGCGTAACTTCCGAAGCCCCACAGTGATTAGAACACATGGAATAGCAGTAAAAACACAAGCATGCCATTACAGGGCGACACACACGTAGCTTCCAGGGCTCGGCGACACAAGTAAAGACAATCAGTTAGTGTCCATGTGGAAAGGACATGCATTTCAAGTCTTTCGGGTATGCCAGGGCCATCCTCATCACCATACGGAGAATGTCCTCCATTCGAGTCGTGCTCTGCAGAGCCACAATCATTCCAGGGCATCCATCTGGCACATAGTCAGGTAAATCCATGGAAGTCTGCCTCTATACATCTGAGCGAGTTCCTGCGTCTGCTGCAGGTATTTACGACTAACATTCACAGTCCTTTTGAAGGTCCTAAGTCTCAATCTCGCTGGTCCACAGTCTGTCCAGGACTATCACTTCTATCAGACGTAGAGACTGAATTGCTTCCATTGTGTTCTCCCGTCTCAACATTTGTGAACCAGACAGTGTCTGAACGCAGAGGGACGAGAGCTTAGCGTGCAGCCCTTGGACAGTTTCCCGTCCCGGTCCTTGCACTGCACCGTCCGGCTCTGCCAACCAGTGTCACAAGTCCTGGTGCAGGTCATCCAGGACCCTGTTACCCACTGGGGACCTGGGGGTGGAGTGGGGGGACCTGAGGCCGTTGGTGGCCCCGGGGCCGTGGCAGGCGGTGCAGAGGAAGGCGTAGTGGTGGTTCTGGCTCTCGCCGTGGCTGAGACTGCTGTCGTGCGTGGCGCGTGGGTTGACTTTGGGCTGGGGATGAGCTGAGCTGACGGATGAGCCGGGGCTACCCGACGGTGCATGAAGAAGCTATAACGGACATCCAGAAGCTTTTTGCCATCTGTTGCTAGAATCTGGACTACCAAGGGCTCCTGGAGGGCCCCGGGACCCATGCTGTGAAGCCACTCATCCCTTTGGCTCCAGCCACTGTAGTTCAGCACGGAGCCGTTGAGGGGGACGATGGTCTCGGAGGTGGAGATCATAAACTTGCCGTTTAGGAGGTACTCGCCATTGGGGCGCCGGAGGGCCAGGTAGGCGGTGTAGCGGGTCTGGTCCTTGGCCTTGTGCTGACGAACCTTGATGTGGGTGGAGCCTGCAGGGATCTTCACCACGTCAGTGTAGCCCTTACTGTTTGGCAAGGAGGAAGGTAGGAGACGAGATTGTGTAAAATAGAAAAACACAAACGCCGTTTCTCATTCCTTCCTGGTAGGCCCTCGCTTTTAAGCCGTTTCCATCCCATAAAGACAATTCACAGTTATTCTCACCTCCTCTTGGTGAAGTTGCCCACAACTCGTATGCATCCCTTGCCGTCGCCTCCGCAGATACCGCATTTGTCGAACTGCAGCTTGGAGCCGATGATGCCGTCGCATCCTGTCCGCACACATTTGCCTTTCACGCACGCCGAGCTGCTGTAAGGACGACACTCCGTCCCGTCGACCACCTGAAGTCAAACAGCCACCAAATCAACGTCGTCATCCACGCTTGTGTTCCGCTGAATACGCCGCAGCTTTTTAAGTAACGCACCCTCTGAGAGAACACCACATAGTACCCGGTTCCTTTCGCTCTGCAGGTCAGCTTGCACACATCTTTAAGGAGGACCCCTGCGTACTTGGGCACCCATTCAACAAAGGTCTTCACCCCTTTAGGATCGGTCTGGGGGCCGTTGCGCACCTCGCATTGTTCCTGCCGGAAACTCTTATCTGGAGAAAAGTTCCACAGTTTGAATGATGAGCAAAGGATAACCTGTGCCATCACAATCATGAACGTGTCGGTTGTCGCGCTCACTTGACGTCGGACATGGCGTGACGCTGCAGGAGCGATAGATGGCTCTCTTGCCCGTGCAGTAGCGCCCGTTGTTCCGTGGCGGCGGGTTGTTGCACAGGCGTTGAGCAAACTGCACCCCGCCGCCACATGTCCGGGAACATGCGCCCCAAGAACCCCAGGAACTCCAGCTGCCGTGGTTGGATGCCTTTTTTAGAGGGAGAAGTGGAGTGAAGAGGAGAGGGAAGATTAAAGGCAGTGGACAAATCACAGAGTAGTAGGAGCGGGATGAAAAGAACGAGAAGAAGGGAGGAGATAAAGCGGCGACACGTTGGAAGTCAGAGTTGTGACGTGAAAAACAGGCTGAATTCAGGAAAGGAGTTTCCAACCAGTCCTCCAGGAGTCATAAAAAGATTAAAAAATGACCAGATAAGTAGCATTTAACATTTTATGATTTTCTAACCTCCAAGTTCTGTTAAGCCTCTTCGGAAATAGCTTTTCCATTTAGTTATACGACTGAGTCTGACTCTGTTACTGGATTTCATCTTTCCACAGTAAAGGCCACTTAATTTGCAATCGGAGTTGAAAGGATTCTGAAGAGCGAAGCGGAGCGGCTTCATAAACCGGTCGTCATGCGAGGCAGTGAAAACCAAGCATGTCAGAATCTGGGCTGGACCCACTCGCAGATTCTTCTGCCAAGGACTCAGTCATCAAAAGTCATGTGACCAATAAACACGAAGAAAAGACTCCCTCCCTTCTTTTTCACTTTCCCTCTTTCTCCTACAACACTCACTCTATCAACAGCATCCCATAAACAGATATGTTCATTCCAGGCCACGAGAACAGATGAAACAGATCAGTGGAGGCATAAATAACACAATGAAGTCTCATTCCACGTGGCGTTTCTCTCCCTTTCTACTTCCTCTATTCCTTTCTCACAAACTGCAGATGTGTGAAAATAAGTGCCCAAAATATCCCTTGATGAACTATAATTGGATTTTTTGTATTCTCCCTTGGGTTTCGTCCACCCCTCTTACCGAGTAGTGTCTTTTCCGGGTCTTGTCCACACACTTTCCCTGCAGACAAATGCGTCCCTTCCCGCAGGGCGTTCCCTCCACGGCTGGCAGCTTCTTGGTCAGACACACCATCTGTCCCTTGCGAATCACGGCGCACCAGAGCCGAGAACACACGTCCATTCCAGGGCAGACTGTGTACTCGGGGCCGAAGGCGAGGCGACATTGGCGGACGGCGTCGTAGCTCTGTCCCGGGAGCTCCTCCGGGCCCAAGAGGGGCTGGCGAGGAACGTCTAGGAGACATTCGGCTGAAATAAAGAAATGTAGAAATATATTTTAACCTATTGATGATAGGGACGAACTTAAAGTGCAGGAGTCGCGGATAGCATTAAAAATGCTGTTGCTACATGCAAGACGCTGGAAGATGTTTGCAAAACCTCAATTTGCAATGCATCATGGTTTTTATGAATGAAATTATGAAGATGAAGCTCTTGAATTCATGCCTGTGCTTGCTCTGCTGCTGCATAAAAGTCGGCAATAACGTTATAAATAACACCAATAACCAGGATTTCTTGGTAAACAGCTCTCAGCTATAGGCATCATGGGAGAATTGCGATGGTTGCAATTTATTGGTGAAGAAAATAGCACTTGTACTGGCTTGGAAAAGTCCCCTCTCATAAAAAAACTACAGATGTGTCTTAAAAGCAAACCACCGGCCATTTCTTTTTCTTTGATCGTGTCTCGCTCACTCACCATTGCCGTCATCAAAGAAGTCGGTGATGGTAGCCGAGGTGCACCGGCTCCAGGGTTTGGAGGAGTCGATGGAGGTGAGGATGGAGGACATGAGCCGCTTGTCGCTGTTCACGCCGTAGCGTTCCTCGCAGAACTTTGAGTCGTCGTGGGACAGACCGAGCAGGTGACCTGTGAAGGGAGGAGAACGCAATGTTTGGATGAGAGTCGAGGAAGAGAAAACACGTGTGTGTGTGTGTGTGTGTGTGTGTGTGTCCACGCCTACCAATCTCATGAGCGACAGTAAAGGCAGCGTGGAGACCGTCGTCCTCGATGACGGCGCAGCTTCTCTCTGGAGAGCAGATGGTGCCGACGTCCGCCATGCCGAGGGTGTCACAGGAGTGGTGGCCACAGAGGTCCTGGACAAGGGAAGCACGAAAAGGTTCATTCATAAAGTTCAACGGTCAGCCTTACTCTCAAATCAACTCAAATGGACAAGCAGCAAAACTTCTCCATGAAGGATGGATATTTGTGATGCGTGTCTTCAGGGATTTCATTTATTGGAGGCTCCGACTCCTTTTTGTTCCAACTTTTTTTCACGGTTCTCTCGGATCAACGCCTCAAATCAGATCCAATTCTAATCTGAAACTAGAAAGGCACTCGGAGAGCACAGCCCAAGTTCCATCCAGCAGCTTCTCCATAATCCTGCTAACAAATAGCCAAATGCCTTCAAAGACAACCTCCTGAGTGGAGGTAACAAACCGTATCTAACACCCCCCCCCCCCCATTTCCGGACCTTCCCGGTAGAAGCTTGTTGCATCACGCGGTGCCGATCCATGCAGATGAGGCCTCGGCCCTGCTGGGCGCAGAGATCAATCAGTCAATCGCAGCACGCATGCACGGCAGAACAGAACGTGCATTCAGGGCACAGACGTACAACACACACACACACACACACACACTGGGGAGGACGCACTGTCATGCTAAGTGGCGCTGACAGGCCTGCTAAGGCACCGTGTGTGCGTGTGGCCGTTCCAGGAAAATCTGTTTATGTGGAACAAGTTGCCATGTGTTCTGCGTTCGCACGTGACCGGCTCGCTTCACGCACAATCAATGCACGCCACACACACACACACGCAAGTCCAGTCAGACGTGCACGACGACGCAGGACTGAAACAAAAGGCCCGTCCGCCACACCGACCGGACGGATGCTGCTCAGAGCCAAACCGGGCTGAACTGTTTCAAACCGTTTCCACATCCAGATAAAACCTATGGAGGAGAGAGGGAATGTTCAGCACGTCTGTTTCCCACCCCCCCCCCCCCTCCACTTTCATTTATTTATTCATTCACACCCCTCCCGTTCACCACTGTTTTTGTCTCAGCCCTGCCCGTGCACATGGCATTCGCTCGCACGCCGTATAAAGAAACGCATGGGTGAACATGAACCCCCATTAGAATCCAAAACGTGGCCCGTGAAAAGCAACGGAAATGACCCAAAACTTATCTACCCCTCCCCTCTGCCAAGCCTCTCCCCAAATCTAATCCAAGGGCTGCTCGCACACATAATAAAGAGGGAGTCAGACTCTTGGAGTGTGGGCGGGGTAGGGTGGGGGGGGGGCTGCAGGAAATTAAAGAGAAGAACTGAGAGAATGAGCAGGAACAGAAATACTGGCAGGAATAATAAGAGAACAGGTGGAAAGCTGGTTGTGGAGGTCAGGAGGCGATCAGAACCGCGTGCGTGCGTGTGTGTGTGTGTGTGTGTGTGTGTTACAAAACCAATGGCGAAATAAGCCAGGGGTTGTGTTAAACAAGCAGCCAGCAGTCCAACACGCACACACACACACACACTCACACACTAACGCTCCAGAAGAACGAGTCCAGAGCGAGTCCAGATCACGATGTGCACTTTGACTGTTGATCAGACTGATTAATAATGATCGACCAATAACCGATGAGCGCTCGTCACGTGATATCTCAACCCCCACTCTGATGACGTTTTAAGCAGCCTCACTTCCCTAGCTGTCAAAATTAATGGAAACCTTCCGGGGAATGATCGTACGTGTCCGTCCGGTCCACCGACTTTATCCGAAGAACAAATGGATTGAAGCGTCGCCAAAACATTTAGATCCTGGACTCACAACTCTCATCAGTTCCATCGTAGATTCTAATGACATAATATTAAAGATGATCTTCAACGCAGCCGTTCGTCGGTCAGGATTGCTTCTGGGCAGATATTTAATTGCCCCCCCCCAAAATATTTGCCCCGCTGCTACAACAGCAGCAATAAAGCACACGCATGTTCTCTGGTTTACAGTAGGGCTTTGTGTCGCATCCCAGCTCACATCCATGCGTAACGCTGAACGTTCCCACGTACACAAACACACCGTCAGAACCGACCCGCGTCCCCTCAATGCGCCCGTTGTTTCGTTCCGGTGCCGGTGTGTGTGTGGGGAAGGGTGACACGGCCACACGGGTCAGCTCACTGTGGGCTCGGGGCGTCGGAGTAATTGGACATCGCCACAAAGAGACAAGCCCCATCCAACCCTGTGAAGTCCTGCCGCTGCCCCCGCCCCCGTCGGGGAACAATGGGCCGGTCAGACTTCAGTAAGCTTCAGTTCTAGTCCCATCAGGACCTACTGGAAGAGGCCATTTATTAATATGTTGTTTGTCTACCCTTTTTAACTTTCCACCGACGCTACAACCTTTTCTCTCCTGAAAATGTCCACCACATCCCGACTCCTCGTGGCTCCGCCTCCTTTCTCTTCATTTCCAAACCTGGGCCAGATTTCATTCGTGGCATTCTGTCAGTGGAAAATCTCAAAGGCCATATATCCTGTTTGTAAAAAAAAAAAAAACGACGACATGCAGTCCTGGATGGAAATAGTTTCTGACCACCGCTTCGTTTTAAAGATTGATGTCGGAATGAATTATTTGTTCTTCCAAAGAATTTAAATCAGGCCATCTTCCACACTTCTTTTCTTTTTGACACAACGGCTGCAACATTCGTCAAGGATGTTCTGAAAGTCCACTTCCATAGGGAGCCTGCAATGTTCAGGTTCCCTAGAGTTCAAAGGGTCAAAGGTCAAGGTCAAAGAAAGGCGGCTGCTGCATTCTTTAGCTTTTTAAAGTCATGAACTACAACTCAAGTCTTGTTCTGCATGCTTCCCAGATGTGTTAACGGGGGGCGGGAACACCTGCCTCTGCTGCTGACAGGTGACATCTGCAGCATCAGGAGAGAAAGGTGTGAGGAATAATACAAGTGCTGCAACAGGTGTGGCTGGAAAGCGGCACCAAGATGGTTACGGCGGCAGCACAATCCGGGAGGCTTAAGTTCGAGCTTCTGGAAACGTTTTCCCCTCAGAATACGAAAGCCAAGGTCACACGGAAACTTTGGAAACTCAGTTTTATGTATGAAAGGTCTCTCAAATAAGGATGGAATTATATTTTCTGAACCGTGGATCTTAAACGAATGGAAAGATGCCGAGAGTGGAAAGGTTCTTGTCGTGGAATACTTTAAAAGGATCAAAGCCCAAGAAGAATAGAGAAACGATCCCAGTTGATAAACTGGGAACGTTCCATTAGTTTCCTTTGCGTTTCCACTCCAAACCCAAAGCCCAATTCTTCTGGCCGGGCTACTCGGTTAGGAAGGAGCCACAAGGCAGGAAGCGAGTCACTCTGCGAGCTTGCTGACCCAGGTATTTACTACGGGCTGCCTTGCCAATGCATGACGGCACCGCCGTGCCACCGGTGCCAGGAGATCCGAGGCAAGGCCTCCATTTCTTGGCCCCACCGCCGAGCCAGGACAAGACTCTGCGTGAGCTGAAAACATTGCGATGTGGGGCGAGATATCCGACACGCCAGCTGGAGCTAACCGCCGGCCACAGCCACGCCCGGAGAGGTGAAAAATGCACGTCGATCCGCCTCTGCTGCGAAGCTTTACCGAAGAGAGAGAAAGGGGGAGGCATGAACGAGTGTGGTTGCTTCTCCCAGGGCGGGTGTGTTTGTTTTTCTGACAGTCCCAGCTGACAGACGCTGGAAAAGAAATGTGCAGACTGGGGTGATGAGAGAGATGGGGGGGGGGGGTTTAGAAACTGTGAGGTTGGGACGACTGCCTGCAGGATAATACGCTCTCTCTCTCTCTCTCTGTCTGAATGGGCAAAACAACGAAATACTTTATATGCAAGTTCAACCTTGAATTAAACGTTTGAAAATATTAAAAAGTGACCTGCCTCTATTTCCACTAAAACACCTTCAGGGATTGATCGGCCAAGCGCGACCATCAAAACAAACCGTCCCAGCTGGGCTGCCTCCCCTCCGTGACAGTGGGGGGGGGGGGGACGCGTGACGTCACGGGGGGGCTCGTTTACCTGCCTGGTGAGGACAGTGGGGGGACGACGCGTGACGTCACGGGGGGCTCGTTTACCTGCCTGGTGAGGACAGTGAGGGGACGACGCGTGACGTCACGGGGGGGCTCGTTTACCTGCCTGGTGAGGACAGCGGGGGGGGGGGGGCGTGACGGGGGGGGCTCGTTTACCTGCCTGGTGAGGACAGTGGGGGGACGACGCGTGACGTCACGGGGGGGCTCGTTTACCTGCCTGGTGAAGAGGATGGCGGCGTCGTGGTGCTGCTGCTCATCGTCGTCCAGCGCGTTCTGCTGGTTCTGCCACTTGCAGAAGCTTTTCAGCGTCACGGCCGCGTTCGTGGACACGTGGAGCCCCGTCTCCGTGACCGTGAGCGCGCGGACCACCGACAGCCGGATGGGGTTCTCGATGCTGGCGTGCCCGTACAGCTTGGAGGCGATGGAGGCCAGCGTGAGGAGGTAGTGCTTCAGGTCCTTGCCGTATTTCTTGGCCATGGTTTCGTCGGCCACCAGGAGCAGCTCCACGTGCCTGGCGCGCGAGACAGACCTCTTGCGCCGCGGCTCACGCGCTTTGGCACGCCTGCGCCACCGTGTCCGTCCGCGTGCGCCGTGCTCAGCTGGCTCCCGTGCTCCGTGATGGCGTGTCCCCACCGCATCCCCGCGTCCTCCGCGCCCCTCGCGCGTCCCGCAGCTCTCGCGCGCCTCGCGCATGGCCTCAAAAGTGAAACTCTCACGCGTGAAAACATGGAGCGCGCTATCCGCGTCCTTGTCCTGCAGAGCGCGCACGTCGTTCTCGTGTCCTTTGGCCCTGATGATAGGTGTGATGGTGTAACGCGCACGGTTCACGGCGAAGAATCCCTCGAGACCCCCCCGGCAGAGGTTTAACACCGCCAGGGACTCCGGGCTGGAGTCCACGGTGCCGCGGTACACGCAGTCCCGGGGCGAAGCCGCCGAGCTCCCCCCCATCATAGCGCGCACGTACTGGGCGCTGGACTGATGCGACAGCAGCGACGCGTCCCGCTCCATGTCCAGCTGGAAGCGGCCCCCGTCCAGGTACACCAGGTAGCCCACCTTCCCTCCCCCGTGGTAAATCCGGTCAATGGTCCGCACGAGCCCGTCTGTCCTCCGCGCAGGCGCGAGACGCGACCCGTTCGCAGGTGGAAGGTAGAACCCCTGGAAGGGAGCGCGTCCGGCTCCCGGCCCGAACTCCACGACGCACAGCAACAGCAGAGCCGCGAGGAGCCGCATCATCGCTCATTCCCACCCGAGGCGCGCCGACGCATCCACGGAAACAACCTGGAGCAATGGTTCCTCCCTGAAGCGCATCCTCCCGGTGCCCAAATCATCCATGAAAACACGCGCAGGGGTGACGGAGAGGAGAGCCAGGAGAACCATTGAGGAGCAGAGAGGAGCAGAGAGGAGCAGAGAGGAGGAGACGCGGAGCTGAACTTGGAGAACACAAACACAAAGTTTCCTCTTAACAGGACTCCGGAGAAACGTCCTGCCCCCTTTGCGCTCAATCACCCCCCCCCCCCCCCTCTCTCTCTCCTCTCTCTATCCCTCCCTCTATTCTGAGTCAAGTGGAGGAGGAGAGGATCCTGCCCATCAAAAGCACCGAGTCAAACAGACTGCATGAATGAGTGGATGAACGGATGAATGGATGAATAAAGGAACAAGCAAAGCCCATTTCAACTGGTCTCCATTAAAGGCCGTTATTTTTACACTTTTACTTCGACTCCTTTAATAATTGACGACTGAAAGCGTTTTGACAAACTGTAGAGGCGGATAGATAATTTATAGTCTTGCGTGTTTACTGTACCTTTGGGGGGGGGGGTGCTGGACTTGCACGGATGTCGTGCTCGTGTGCCGAAAGGCCTCTCCAGAGTTCAAAAACACTCTTATAGGTGACTCAGCAAATAAGCAGAGAGTCAGAACTTCCTTCTAACAGATACCTTTGCACACCCCAGAGGTGGAGGGTTGCCCCCCCCCTCGGCCCGGCACAAATAAACGGTGCCAGCCCGAGCCAGCTCTCCTTAATCCGCAGCTGCTCCCATGCGACCGAGCAGTGTGGGCAGCGTGTCCCGGTGCATGCAGGGAAGCATCCAGGGAGTGGGCGGCCAAAAAGAGGAGCATGCTGTGCCTGGCTGCCCTCGTCAAATCCCACCGCCCCCCCCCCTGAGGGATAAGCCCCCAGGAAAACGCTGCGGTGATGCTGCAGGGTTATCAAGACATGCTACATATTACGCTTACATTTATCCAAAGGGGGGGGGGGGGGGGGCAGTGATGAATCACGGGACATCTGTGTATGGCCCTGCTGCTGAGAAGTCCCCCCCCCCCCCCCACTGAACTTCCAAGTGGACGATCTGCGGTGAAAATGGACAATAATGAAGGGACAGACCGGAACCATGTGGGCCGGCGCGCACGACACCCGACGCACGAGCGTTCACACGCACACCGGAGAAGCGTTTCTCATCATTCACACGCAGGAACTAAATATGTTCAGTTTGAAATTGATGCTGTGAATTGACAACTTACTGAAAAGACACACACTCTGGTTCACCCCCCCCCCCCCCCCCACACAAAAACAAAAATCATCCCTCCCCCCTTTTGAATCTCTCACACTCAGCCCATTGGAGCATTTTTAATCCCCATCTGAAACTGAGACGTATGCCAAGGCAACCATGTGGACACACACACACACACACACACACACACCCGTGAGGCGGGACACGTGTGGATGTGGGACCGCCCACTTCCCACGGTTAATTGACAGGCCGAGCCTTTTACATAACCGGTGCCAGAACTGACTCCTCTCGTTAGTCGCTCTCCTCCTCCACACACTCACTCCATCCTCCCCGATCTCAGTCTCTCCCTCCTCCTCCTCCTCCTCTATCCCTTCATGGACGATAAGCAGTGAATTCCCGTCGGGATGCGAGCGCGTCACCCAAAGCCAATCACATCCCTCGTTCTGCCGTGATGGTTGAATGGATGATGATGTCGCACGCTCGCCAAGCTCCTCCCTCCTTCACTTCCTCCTCTCTCCGATGCCAGGTGTGTTCCTAGCAGGAGGAGGCGAGCTTCGACCGCAGGTATACGCTACGCTCAAACACACACACACACACACACACACACACACACCCTATTCTCTACAAGAAATGAACACAGGCAACACAAACTATTTTATCCATCGTGTATTTATGTATGTATTAAAAATGGAAAAATAACACACAAAATGAAGAGGCACATCTAAGGACCTGTAAACAGAAATAAAACCACTTCTAGCAGTTTGACTGAATGAAAGAATATCTAAAGATACCAGAGGGGATCTACACCTTACTTGTTAAATTAAACCCAGAAGAGCATTTCAGAGATGGAAAACCTGATCTGGGTTTGAATGCTGCCGCATTCATGAACGCTACACTCCGTAGAAATCCCAATCGTCACACAGCAACGGCAACATTTCACTGCTGTATCGTGATTGCATGTTTCCCCGCGTGGTAAGCGATAGCTGTTTTTGGTGCAGTGCACAAACATTACGCTCACGCTGGGATTTTCCTTTTTCTTCATGCAGAAAGCCACACTGAAACCCATGCACGGTTGTGTGTCTGCAAAAACAAAAGAGGACAGACAACTTTCCCGGCCACCTCTTTCAGAGATGAATGTGCCGAGTGGTAGAGAAGAATCTGCACCATTCGATCCTCCTCAGCGATAAACATGACATACAGTGAAACACGATACAATAATGGCAGTAAAGCGTCATGTTTGGTAAATGCAACAATTAGCATTAGCACTGCCCTGAGTGAGAGTCGAGTTACGAACCATTTGGACTCTCATATGGCGATTACAGAGACGTAGCAGACAAGGCGGACTCGTGGATTCGCTTAAGATGACAGCGGAAATGTGAAAATGACAGTTGAAGCTAAGTGCAGACTTGCAAACCCGGTACGTAGAGAAAAGCAGCAGGCTTTAGCCTGCAAGAAGAAAAAGTCTTGATGCTGATTCTAGCAAGGATCAAAAATAGAAAGTCTGTCATTTCAACTAACGACAATGATTCAGTTTAATCTCATTAGCCCTCCTCGCTTCGCTGATTCCGAGAAGCTCCTCTACAAAACCAAAGCTGATAATGGGATTGATTTCTGCAGGCCTGATAACCTTGGGAAAATAGTTCACATTCAAGGTCTGTAAATTTCTAGCATGAGCAGGAAGTTGCTGCGTAATGTTAACAACAAAATAACACCATTATTTAGAAGGCTATTATTAGATAATCACAGTAACAACGATTCAGCAGCTAGCTAGGATTGATTTTGGATGTGTTTGAGGAGAATAGACTCTGATCGTCGGTGGGAGCCGGTCCCTACGGTAAAGTGAGCTCGAATTCAGGCGGACATCTTTGTAAAAGAACGATGCTAATTTTAACCGGAGGATCTTTGGAGCTTTTCATTTAGACTTGCTTGCTCTGCCCTTCAGATACATCCGATTGGCTTATCCAGCATCCAGTGTCGCAGTGTCACTGACCATTATGGGGTCACACGACCCTTCTGGATGTCTGTGACGTCTGTAGTCGTCTTCTCGGACAGGGGTAGTTCAGGGCTGGAGGAGCCTGCTGGGTTTTTGGCAGGAAAATAGCGAGGGGCCTGTAATGCGTCTTCTGCAGGGCTACACAGATGTTGGAAACGCTGGTGGGGAGCGAGAATGATTTTAGCAATGAAACATCACCTGTTCACCATGCATTCAGTTATTCATAGGAATGAATAAGAGCTGCAACCTGCATCATGGTTCCAGGGGTGGTGACCAGGCTGTAGATGGCCCAGACGGGAAGCAGGGAGACGGATGACAGGGTGAGGACCCAGCCCAGCACCGTGGCCCAGGCTGGAGCGACAAGGCCCTTCCTCAGGCTCAGAGGAGACCAGTACACCAGGGAGAACAGGAAGGTGGCCTGGAAGGGACAGAAAGCGGTGACCACGCTACCGCTCAGACATCTGCTGCAAATCTGGAGCTGCCGTTATGATACAGCGTCTCCATTCGGCATGTTTGCAGATGTTACGGCCTGAAAGCTAAAGGGAACAGTCCGTTTCCTTCCCGACTGAGCTGAGGATATTTTTAGTGCTTGAATAAAATAAAAACAGAACATTTTTACTGCGTTTTGGATCTGAGTCATGTTCAGACACATGGGGAAGAGCCTGGTAGATTGACTGTCAGGCTCCAGGAGGATAATCCAAACTGGTGCTTGTGTCCATTTCAGAGCAGACGTGAAAGCAGGTCAGAAGAAGGGGGGGGGGGGGTCACTCACAGTGCATATAGCTGGGGTGAAGTACTTCCAGCATAGCTTGAAGAGAACCAGGGGCCTGTGGCCGGTCATATCTCTGATGTTGGTGAAGAAGCGATCGGCTCCTGGGGGGGAGGGGGGGGGGGGGGGGGACACACACACACAAGGCGAGGCTACGGTTTGGATCACGGCTAGCTTCTTGCGATATCAATTGGTTAGAATGTGTTTTGTGGAAGGGAAAGACGAGAACGTCAGTTTTAATGTGATGTTTGGTTTCATTGCTTCTACTATGTGGCTGACGGCGTGAGAAAAACACAAGTACAGTACAGTAATACCTTGACACACGAGTATAACTCGTTCCTGCACTGAGCTCGTAACTCAAATCGCTCGTATGTCAAATACATTTTTTCCCATATAAAACGACTGAAAACAATTTAATCCATTCCGGCGTCTAAAAACACCCAAATCAACGCTATTAACAACTGAATTTTTCTAATTACTATATACACACAATGATATAATAAATGATATACAGTATTACTGAAACATAAAATGTTTTACTTTCGAGACAGACGGCTAATGGCAACGTGGAGGACGAGGGAGGGAGAGCGTTGGACGGTGCGTAGACACTTTATACCCTAATTGTACCTTCCATGTACTCTTCCATGAACTTAGACATAATAGATTTGCCTTTGTGTTCATGATAGCAGCCTTCTGTTTGAGGATTGTACATATGGTCGATGTACTGGCGTGATAAATGACTTACGGACGCCACGCTCACGTTAGCACTCGCTTTCTTTGGACCCCTCACTTAAAAGAATATTCACAAATAAAGCAAAAACCACTGAACGCGTGAAGCTCGCTTGGAGCGCTCTGCCATCTCGCATCTCAAATTGATGCTCGTGTCTCAAAGCAAAATATCGTTTGCAGGCTTGATCCTATCTTGAAATACTCGTACGTCAAAGCGCTCGTTTGTCGAGGTATTACTGTATCGGTGTTTCTTCCCCATATTAAACAGAAGATCTAACAGACTGAGTTAAAACCGTTCACCTGCTGCCGGGGCCGGGAGGGCTGTACAAACTCCTTCTCTCTGCTGAGGGAATTCTCCACGACTTCTCTGATGGACTAAACTTTCATTTCACGTCTTTACCCGAGGCAAAGTTAATTCCAACACTGTATGTTCTAACACATTCTAACAATCTCAAACTAAAAGTCTGAGAAAAGGGGCTCCCCGGGGCCACCAGACAGAGTCGACAGGGACTGGGGGCTGATTTAGGGCCCAGAGGAGGCAGACAAGGACCTGGCTAGCTGCCAGTCTCCTTACAGCCGTGTGGATATACGGCCTGCATCCGGCTGGAATGCAGAATGAGGGGGGGGGGGGGGTAGTGGACCAATGAACTGTGTATGTTTATCAGATTTTAGGAATGACTTTCATTACCGGAGCAATAAACTCTTGAGACTAGAGGAGAGGAGGCTAGACTAAACCACGGGAGGGAAAGGAGCTCAGACCAGAAGAGGGTAGACCTGACTAGATTAGACTGGAGAGGAGACTAGATCTGTCTAAATGAGGAGGCAGTAGACCAGAGAAGAGGAGAAAAGACAAGAGAGAACATTATCAAAATGATATGAAGGGAAGGAGACTGATAGATGGAGAGCAGACTAAAGAAAACAAGACTAATTTAGGAGAAGAGACCAGAAGAGAGGACTAGATAAGCAAATAGAACAGATGCAGATGCATCTGTACCATAAATCCAGCCGATGGCCACAGACTGGAAGATGGAGAGGAGCAGCAGGCTGGCTCCACTGCAGGAGAACTGGTCATAGATCTGGAACACGTAGAGACCACCCTGCATGGAGGGAGAACGACATCCAATTACAATAATCAATACGGCAAAATAAATCAAATAAAAGGGTCGGAAATCCTCCATCGGCTTACCGGAGTGACCATGACCAGTCCGACCAGGAAGCAGACGAAGCAGAAGAAGAGCAGCAGCAGCTCTCTGCGGTAGCCTCGTCTGATCACATGGGGGTACAGGTCAGTGATGGACGTCATCAGGGCCTCCAGACTCACAAACTGGGCGACAAAGGGGCGACAAAGGGGCGTCACACGCGCACGCGCTCGGTTTCACGCAATCACGCCAGAGAAATCGTCCACGGAATGCGCCGTGCGTCTACCTGTGTGTCCAGCCCCAGCATTATGATCATGAGGAAGAAGCAGACGGCCCATAGCTGAGGTAGAGGCATCATGGCGACCGCTCTGGGATAGGCAATGAAAGCGAGGCCGGGCCCTGGGAGAACGAGTCGACACAAGGAAATACGGACAAGGTCAACGGCCGAGCCGGTGCTGCTGGGAACGCCCACATGGTTAATACGATAAACCATTATTATTATTAAAGTTATAGTGAACTGATGACATATATTATGCAATTCAACCACAAACGACTATTAACGCATGGGCTAAAGGTGTCTGCACTCCCTTCCCCGGCCTGTGTCACCTGACTGGGCCACGGTTCCGATGTCCACCCCCTGCTCCTCAGCCATGAAGCCCAGCACTGAGAAGATAGCAAAACCTGCCAGGAAACTGGTGGCGCTGTTCAGGAGGCACAGGAGGAATGAGTCCCTGGAATGCCCCACACACACACACACACACACACACAGACCATGGGTCATTCTGTGTGCACGTGGGAGTCAGAGAGTGGGAATCATGGCAGCGAGCGCTTTTCTTTGAGGTGTGGCTGTATCGGAGTGTTTTCTCTGTCCATTCCAGTCGTTCCCTCTGGAAGCCACCCGACCAGAGGCCCCTTACGGCCTTACGGCTTACATTTCAGCGACTACGGTGTACGGCGTGAAGGCGTTGTGGATAGAATGGCTGTTGTGTGTTTCATGTGTGACGAAGTGTCTCACTTATAGCAGTTATTATTGTATTTGTTGTAGCTGCCGAGGGCTGTGAGACTTCCCAAACAGATCCCATACGAGAAAAATATCTGGGTACCGGCGTCCATCCATACCTGTAGAGAAACGGGGACAGTGAGGGGGGAGGAAATGGGAAGGGCGCGTTAGACATGCTAATTCAGTTTTTATGGGTTTTGTATAAGAAGAAACAAAAGTGCAGGAAAGCTAGCGCGTAGCTTCCAGCTTTCTTTGACGTTGGATGTTTGAATGGCTCCTCCTCATTCACTTCATTTCAATAATAAAGGGGATGCATTTCCTCTGTCTCCATGATAAGACCAGACAATCTTAAATCCCCTGCTGTGCCTCTGATGACGCACCGTCTCACCTGACAGATTGGGCCTCATTCCTGTGGGAGCTGCTGTCCCACCTGTAAGAATGACCGGAACAACTCCCCAACATGGAATTTCTTTCAATGCCGCATGTCTAAATAGATCCGAAGCGTGTGCGTCGCCGTGTGTCGTCGTACCTGCGGGTCAGCCAGGCGGGTGTGGTTGGGTTTGAGGTAGTAGACGATGCCCTGCGCCGCTCCAGGGAGGGTGACGCCTCGCACCAGCAGCACGAACAGCATCACATAAGGGAAGGTGGCAGTCAGGTACACCACCTGGATAGCACACAGCATAGAGAGAGCAAAGAGAGAGAACATTTCAGATGTAAAACGGAGCTGAGGAGACAAATCACAAGTCTTTCGGCATGGATGCTGATGGCAGGAACGACGCAGCGTCGGGTTGTCATTGATATTTATTAGTGACACAAAATTCGAATTACAATGTAAATTCATGAAATAAATTATCCAAAATGTTTCCTATAATGTCTGAACCAAGACTGCAGTTGCTAAGATTCGAGTCAGCAGAGAAACGCAACTGGAGGAAACACAAATGAACTCGGAACTCAATGAGCGTTTGTGTCTGAGTCATGCTGCCGGACAGATTTTTACCTCCAAAAATAGTCAATCATTAAACTCCCATGATCAAACTCGGGCTCCAGTTGGGTGTAGCTTGTGACCTCACGCCGGATTCCTTGATACTGATGAAAAGTTAAAAACGTGGCGAATCCCAAGGAAACAGCGAGTCCTCTGTTCGACATTTAAAAGTGTGTTTCCGTACACCAACAGCTATTGGCTAAGATAACAATCAGATTAAAGTACAATGACTAATTTTGGAATGAAAGACCAGCAGCAGCTGTCTCCTTAGCCCCATCCCCACATGCTTGTCTCTGGCTGCTGCTCAATGTTCCTACTTTTCCTACTTCATGTTGGGGAATAGTTCATGTCAATGGCATCATTTTGGATGTGGAAACAACCCCACATCTCTGTGATGAAGAGAAATGAGACTTTCCACAGACACCCACATTTAAGGCAATCCCATCAAGACACTCTCCTGCTCACCTTTCCGGTGGACTTAACACCTTTCCACACACAGAAGTAGCAGACGACCCAGATGACGGCCAATGATAGAGCCAGCTTCCAGCTGATTGGCCCCAGCTCGTCTAAACTGTCGGAGAGATGGAGCACCTCCCGCCTGGAACACACACTCGCACGATTAACGCGTGCTCAGCTTCCCAAGACACTGACCGGAAACCAAAAACTACACTCACTCCCAAAACTCCATGACAGAGGACGTGGCGTTCACGGAGAGGCTGCTCCCATTGGCCGGCTGGTTGTGGTGTTCGAACAGGACACACGCCTCTGCAGGAGGAAACACACGCATGCAAGTTACGCCTTAAAGTTTTACGTAGCCTCGGAATGCAAAAAACAAGCAGCCGCTGTTGACCTGTGTTCCAAGTGTTGTTACAGTGAGACCAGGGCAGCTCCGCCTGGAAGCTGTAGGTCAGGTAGAGAAGGGCCCAGGCCAGGATGACCACGTAGTACACGCAGCCGTGGAGGATCATCACCTGACTGGCATACCCGAGACCTGAGACACAGGAGGATGCAGACGTTTCATGATCTGATGGCCAACGGCGGGATTCTAGAGGCATTGCACACACATTCTATGAAAGCATCATTTATCTCGGCAGGGTGAGGCTGCATCAGGAACTGCATTAACTTGTGGGAAGTGTATAATATGGGACATTTAAAGACGTGCAACATAATGGTCTCACGATGCCTTCAAGTGTCCGCAAGCTGCAAACAAACAACTTGTTTGTGACACCCTTCAATGAAATCCGGGTCTTTTTCTGGCGACGGCGCACCGGTGAGGAATTCCTACATCAGCGTTTTTGTTCTTTGTGTTGGTTTGTGCGGGAACACAAGTTCCTCATGAGGTCCCGGGTGTTATTTGTCTCCGCGCTGAAGACATGGCGTCCAGGCGATCCTGTGGTGACTCCGTGAGCATGTGCAGGCCACATGTGAGCGGCAGCAGGGAGGTGGGGACCGTCGTCCCAAGTGGCCCAGCTAGCGTGCTACTAGTCTTAGCTGCCCCAGCATAACAAGAGGCTTGAGACCTTTTTAGTTTCGTGACTGAACAGGCGGAGCAAAGTTTTCAAAAGAGATCATCCATCCATATTTTTGGAGACGAGAGGACCGCAATCCGAACCCGACAGCTGCTGTTCCGCCTCGTGGGTCACGGGTCTGCTGCAGCCTACCTCAGCTGGCTGTGGGTGAGTGGCAGGGTACACCCTGGATGAGACGCCAGCTCATACGAAAGACAAACAACCATGCACGCTCACGCTCACGTGCTTTTCATCTCTTAACGTAAACTGAACTGAAAGACAAGTGTCAAACTGATATAATTAACTGATTTACATGTGAACACAGCCGGATCAAAGTTCTTCAATGGCCATTTGTTATTATGGGCTGTGGAGCTTCCATCATTTGCTTTTCAAAGCACGCATTAATATCACAAGAGCAGCAAATCAGCATCGGCAGCTTCAAATTGTTCAAAAGTTCGTTCCTGTTTTCGCTGGTGTAATTGTGTATTAGTTCCTCAGCGTTGCCTCTTTGTTTGAGCAAGAGCACACGGGTGCTAAGAAAATAAGACAGCCATTCATACATATGTGTTTTTTTTTTTGGCAGGCAAGGAGTGTGTCGTCATCTGCTTGTTGCCTTGAGACAAGTTGATATTTGACATTCTCTCACACCTGCATGCAGCTGCAGGGCATGCCTGGCATTCTGACAACATGTGGCTCGGACTGATGTGAACATACTGTAGGAGTCCTCTGGAAAGCACTGAAATAATATATTTAAAAAAGGGCGAAAGGAAAGCAGAACAGAGAGAGCTGAAAAGACAGACAGTGATGCAAACAACAATTAAAGGCTGGTTTAAGGCTTGCAGGCATGCCATCGTAGTAGATGCCCTCATTACATCAACATGCTTCTCAAATGAGACAATGTGCACTTTGCGCTAATTGCTTGGCAAATAACCGCGGCAGCTCGCATGTGCACGGATCAAAAGTTTGGAACATTGTGTGAAACCAGGCACAGCTGCAGGATCTACGGTGACGCAAATTCAGTCGACATGCCTGCGTGAAGGCCTGTTTTTATTCAAGTGATGCAGATCACAGATTAAGAGCGAGGACTCTGTTGGAAGGTTAACAAAGTAACATGTCCAAGTGTGAGCTGCGGAACCAGTCTCTTTACCCCGAGGGAAGTGGAATCCTTAGTCAAATTAGCATACATGTACAAACACACAGAAGTGTTGCTGTTTTCGTCCGCGCGTCATTTTACACGATAAAAAACAGAGATCAATTACCTCCAAATAAAGGGCAGACAGTTCTCCAGGCGCTGACCCCTCCCAGGCTGGTGTACTGTCCCAGTGAGGTCTCCAGGAGGAAGAGGGGGATGCCGCACAGCACCAGGAACAACAGGTAAGGGATGAAGAAGACACCTGGACACACACAAACGGGAAGCATTACGCAAGACCAGTTTTATTTGTAATCTGAGCTCATCGTAATATCATTCAAATTCAAAATGAGGTGCTTTACCTCCACCGTTCTTGTAGCAGAGATAAGGGAACCTCCACACGTTGCCCAGACCGATGATCTGCCCCGCCACAGCCAGGAGGAACTCCGCTTTGCTCGCCCACTGGCCCCTGGCTTGCAGTCCATCGTCTTCGAAGGCTGATATCCTTCTAGGGAATCTTTTGTTGCGGCATAGCAACGTGTCCCCTTGCTGTGAAGGCATTTTGTCCTCCATCATGAGACGAGCAGAGACACACACGCTGAGAAATTGAAAATGAAAAAGACATAAAAACAACAGTGAAGGTTGAGAGCAGATTAACCAAACCGCAGGCGCTAATAGATAAAATAAACAGTGCAATGGAAAGTTAGCGCACACCTTCACAGCCAAGATTGGATTAAAACCCCCACAGTTGTGTCCTCCCTTATCTGTGATGTTTGAAGGACTGACATGTTTTGGGTGTGTCCTTTATCTCTTCGTCACAGAAACCCCCCAGGGTTCAACGCTAGCATTTCTCCATTCAGAAATGATTTATTGACAATCTCACTGCCAGAATTCCATATACTGTACCCATATTGCGTAAGAACATCAATTTCAAGCACATTTTACAACACATTTGATGATGATGATGAATATATTTATTAGATCAGATTTCGTAAATGCCGTGGTAGGTTTTGTACTTCTTATAATTATTTTGTTTTTGTAGTTTGTTTATTTAGACCCAAACTGACATTTTCTTTAAATAAGACTCTTTTTTTTTGGCATTGGCTACAGATGCATCAGGAGTTGCATTTGTTTCAGGGACGCGATCTCAGCCCTGCAGCGCCTGCCTCCTGCTGTGCCATATGCACAAATAAAACGAATCCTTTAATAATGCAGAAACGTTTTTTTTTTTTTTACAAACTCCTTTAAAAATAAAAAAATAAAAAAACACCAGCATATAATAACACCGTAACAACACACCAGCTGATGAAGCAGTTCGGTTATGCCTGCATTTTAAATTACAGGTTAAATACGTAACAGTTTCATAACGACGTATCTGAGCGGAATTGATGCTCCAGGTGTGGTTCAGCCTGAAAATGGTGACGCCTGAAATAAAGGCTATGAAATTATACATTTATTTTCGACACGTACATCGTGTGAAACGACGCTTTAAAGTGAATTCGTTATCACGTTGCCTGCCTACCTCCGAGTATCGCGTTGGTCTCTTCACCGTGACCACCCCCGTGTCCGACTGGTCAGATGGTTCGGTCCAGTCCGGAAGCGAACAGGACAGCGCGCGCCTGGATTCGACCTGCAAGGGAAACCGTTTCGTTTGTAGTCGGAGTGGCGCGTGATCGCGACATCGACGTCACGAAGCAACTGTCGGGTTCGGTCAGTTTCTGACGTCAACAAACGTCAAATTGCGACGCGTCACACATAAGGAGACACAATACACACTTCCGGCCCTCTTACCTCAAGCAAGGTTCGAAAATATTACAGCACCCCCCACGTTATGATAATCCACACGCTGCCACCAAGGGAAAACGACGCACGGGGCCACGTGACTTCACGTATTATGACGTAAAAGTAAATGGGGAGAGCAAATAGTGCAGGATTATCACTTTGTTGAAGGACTAAACCAAAGATTGCACATTTTATAAAATCAGAATCCTCTTAATGGTCTATTTTTTAACGCATCCACCGGATAACCTTTATTACAGTACTTCCTGCACAGACTCGGCAGGTGCACCGCTGAAATCAGCCCCCTCCTAACGGAACCTCTGGATTTCCTGCAACGTGTGAATTTTAATGAAGAAGCACAGTTATCACGTTATTCCTGTTCTCCTGTGAATTGTATATCTGAAAGAAAAAATACTTTCCAAATAAAAGAAAATGCTTTTGAATTCCCCAAATGTTTGCAGTAAAGGGTTTAAAGTTCTGAAAAAGCTCGGAACTCTGAAAGTATACAAGTTCTAAACTATTCATCCACCAGGGGAATGAATTTGAATGAATTATGCACATTAATACATCTTAAATCGTCACACTAACGGGAGTGTGCTCGCCGTACTTGCCATTTGCCACCAAAATTGAGGCCCAGTTAAACATATTTTTCAGATGCTTTGAGGTGGCAGGTATTAATATTAATTTAATTTCCTCACTTTGATAAGAGACATAAAACACATTTTTAGACTCAGCAATGTATTTAAATACACTATCAAATTGTTTGACTATCACTGTACTGTGAAAAGACAAAGTCTCATTAATAATATCAATAATGCTAATAATAAAGCACTGGTTTTATATGGCGCGTTTCTTTCTATACAGGAACTCAAGGCGCTGTTACACAGTGCATTATTCATTCACTCATACTTGGTGGTGGTGAAGCTATTATTGAAGCCACAGCTGCCCTGAGGCAGAAGCAAGGCATTAAATAGACATTCAAAGTTCATGAATGAAGTAATTTTCAGTCTGATTTTTCTCTCTTCAATTGTCTCTCATTGCCAGTCACTTGATAAATGCTCCTCATAAAGTACTGCAGCCTTACAGGAGTTACAAAGATACACAACATTGTTCAACCAAATTCAAAATTGCTTTTTATTTTCCACTTTATCCGGTTAAGTTGACAGAAACACAAGCTTTCAGCTCCTTATTGTGGGCTCTGTCCTGTAAGCACCTCAAGCACCTCTCAGCACATTTAATGGGCCGTGTCTTTGGCCGGACCCACTCAGCCCAGCATTAATGGCCATAGTAAAAACTAAATTGTGTCCAGCTAACACAATGATCCAAAGATTGTATTCCACTATTAGATTATATTAGGTGTGTAAATCACATGCGGCGTTGGAGCTCATTTTACGCTGCGTCGTGGATAAGCACACGTGCGTACCCTGGAAGCATGAGGATTAATGAATACAGCAGTTGTATCCTCAAATTTACAGCCTTTCACAAAATTCCAAAATGTAGTTTAGTTGGCATTCCAACAGTCGACTAATGATGATGATTGATCCCTTTCATCGCTGCCGTACTGTTACATGAATTTAGTTTTGTGGTTGAGGCCGACAGTTCAACGCGTCCACCCATGAAGTCACAGGAATTACCACGCAGCTCTCCCACCCTAATGCGAAAACGCAGATTATTCATCCACCAGGGGAATGAATTTGAATGAATTATGCACATTAATACATCTTAAATCGTCACACTAACGGGAGTGTGCTCGCCGTACTTGCCATTTTGAATGAAATCCCTTCAGCTGCATCACTTCACTAGAAATGAGAGCTCACTTTCCAGATTTCCCTTAGGAGTGTGTTCTCTGCAACTTATTTTAAAGATGGCAGCTCGTGTTGATGTCCATCTCTTACTCTTCAGATGACTGACTTCTTCCACTTGCGTTCTGTTTGCCACTTGGCTTTAGAGACCAGAGGAGAAAATGTTGGTTTTACTGGAGAATTAATGTTTGCTCAAATAACTCAAATGTCACGTGAGGAAAACAAGGCTTTTTATACACAATCATAATCAACAGCGCAGTACAGCACGCTTTGGATTGTCTGTTTGATGATTTATATTACAAAGAAATGTTGTCCATAAAATAATTAATGATTAATTAATTAATGTCACGTAAAAAATGGCTAAAAATATACAGGTATATCTGGAGAAAGAAGGAACCGGGTTCAAATCCTATCTGTGCGGATTTTGTATGTCCCAGCAACTCCTGTGACCCGCGAAAGTGGAAAAAAGCGGTAGAAGATGATTTTTAACCCTCAAAGTTGTAAAGTTTCAAGTTATTGGGTTGGTGTTCCAACTTGAGGCACCGTTCATGTGAATTTTCTCCTCAGGAACAAATTTTCCTGATTATTCCAACACCACATAAAGGCATCATAACTCGTATTAATTTATGTTATAATTGGCTTTAGATGCCCTCATTAGGAGAGAAGCCCCTCCCTAAATGTCAGTGGTCAAGAGTCAGGAAGCTGTAAAATGTCTTGCAATCATATACCATGCACAAATTCCTCAACTACATGCATGCACCGCTCACAGAGACACAGCATGCATTTCTTTTCTACAAGTCCAGACTCTGCTTTGCCTCACAGGGGACAAATAAAGTCCGACATTAAGGGTCCTCCAGTGCAGTCAGCATTGTTCTATCCTGACGACCCCCTGTGAACGTGGTGCCACTGCCACAGTGTGTAGCTCGGGCTGCACACAATCGCTGCATTCTTTATGGCTTTTATGAGTGTCTGGCATCAGCGCCGGGGGCAGCAGGTCAGTGAGATTCAGTGGTTGCTTTGTACAACTGTTTAATGACTGCAATTCCGTACAACCGAATAGTCTATGATTTTAGCTCTTTGAATCAAAGTGGAGAAACCGTCAAGCTGCTTTTGGACACGGAAAAGTGAAAAGTGAAAGGCAGATGGTCTTTGTGGCGATTTCGATGAGGAATACATTATTATTGCTTCACATTGATTGAATGCGATGCTGCACTGAGTCAGACTGTGCAGCATGGGAGGAAGTCAGTTTGAATGTGGATCCTCTCATCCAATTGATTACGTCTTCGATATGGCAGGCAGTGGAATGATTTTGTTCTTGTACCACATGGAGTCGTGCAGTCGTGGAGTGTGCAGTGTTTCAAATAAATATGTGCAAATGAGAGAAACAGCTCTACGGAAACCAGGCCAAAAGAAGTTACATCACTCTTTGTGACTCTAAAGTTTGTGGAACAAAACCAACAAGTAAAAAAAAAAATCATGAAAGATTGAGTGAATATTATTCAAAGTACAATCGAGGCTGTACTGTATGTTCAATGGACCATAAATAATAGCATAAGATCAACATGACGCATGGGATACTTACAGAGTCTGCACACTGCCTTTGACTTGTCTCCAACTTTAGTCTTTCAGTCTTCTCTGATTCCCTTTTTCTTGCAACCTCAGTCACAGGCAACTTTTAAATGGCACAAACTAACAGATGCCTAAATCATCACATAAATGCTAATTTGTATTTAGAAAGACCACGCATGGCCAACACCACAGCCTGCGAGTTTTGGGAGTGGATAAAGAGATCATCTGACAGGCAGAGGTGTCAAGTTTTCTATTGCATCCAATGGTGATGTCAATTGACGTGTGGCCAGCAGAAAAGATACCCAACACCTGTCTGCTAATTCATTGTAAGCCAACCTGGGGACCGGCCATATGTCTAAGGTGACAGGAGGCCTGATGTAGGAGCTCTGAGAAATTACTTCCAGCCACAAACGTGTGCTGGAAATGCTCAGAGAGGACTTTACTATTGTGTGCTTCAAGTCAAATGCGTTGGATGAAATTAAAGAAGCGTTCCGTGCTGAAGGTATTCACACCATTCTTACCTCGACACAGACAAATCACTTACACGGACACCGCGGTCACGTTGATCGATAATTTCCTCTCCATCGTCATCGTGCGTTTTTTCCTCTCACTGCCATCCGTACCACTCGCTTTCTTTGGGCCCATCGCTAATGATAAAGACTATTCACAAATGCTCGCAGAGCTCGACCATTTAGCGTCAGCATCTGGAAGCGTGCTCGCATTTTCGTCTCTCAAATATATGCTCGCATCTCAAAGCAAAATATTGCTCACAGGCTGACTTGTATCTCGGAATACTCGTATGTTAGAGTAGTCGTATGTCGAGGTATTACTGTAACTGTTACTGTAAAACAGCTTTTTCACCACTATTGCCACCCTGTTGGTCAGCAAACTCCCCCCACATTCAGGTCTGTATGGTTCTGACCACATCCAAACTCACTATGAGAAGCTAGGTGCCAAAAAGGACACTTTCTCTTTCACACCTGTAAATACCGTTGATGTGCTAAAAAAACTAATTGCCCTTCAACCTAACAAGGCCACAGGCCTTGACAACATACCCACCCGGTTCCTCAGAGACGCAGCTGTCTCTATCGCCCCCGTGGTAACCCATCTGATAAATTTATCCATCAATCAGTGCCACGTCCCACAGGAATTCAAGACGGCGCGGGTTATCCCTCTGTATAAAAAAGGAAACAAATTAGAACCTGGCAACTACCGCCCTGTTTCCATCCTTTGTTCCATCTCAAAGGTTATGGAGAGAATAATCCAGGAGCAAATTAACCGCTACCTCGCCGAGCATAGCCTGCTCTTTGAATTCCAATCAGGCTTCAGAACATCCCACTCCACTGACACGTGCCTCATATATCTGACCGAGTACATTAAGCGTGAAGTAGACTCGGGCAAGTACTGCGGCATGGTCATGCTGGACCTCCAGAAGGCCTTTGACACAGTTAACCATTCAATCCTATTGAATAAACTAGGGGCGATTGGTTTTGATAGCACATCAACAAACTGGATGAAATCGTACCTAGAGGAACGAGAACAAATGGTAGACATAAACGGAACCTTGTCCTCGTCCCTCCCGGTAAGCTGTGGGGTTCCTCAAGGCAGCATTCTAGGACCGTTACTGTTCCTCCTATACATTAACGACATGAGTGCTGCCTGTAACTGCAAATTGTTCCTGTTTGCTGATGACTCAGCACTCCTGATTTCGGGAGAGGACAAAGTGCAGGTTGAGGAGGCTCTCAGCTCTGAGCTCACCAGAATCCGTGCTTGGCTTACCGATAACAAACTGTCACTACATCTTGGCAAAACCGAATCGATTCTTTTTGGGTCTAAACACTCTCTACGTGAGAAAAATGTTAATGATTTCAAGGTCACAGTCGATAATACAGTCATCTCCAGCAAAGAAGAGATTACCTATTTGGGCTGTGTTCTTGACAAATACCTGTCTGGTGATAGTATGGCAACTAAGGTGATCAAAAAAGTCAATCAGAGAACAAGATTTTTGGGCAGAATGTCTGCTTTTGTCAACAAAAGTGCTCTCCGGACGCTTGCTGGAGCCCTCGTTCAGCCCCTCTTTGACTATGCTAGCACCTCCTGGTATTCAAACATCAAAATGTCCCTGAAAACCAGGCTCCAAACCTCCCAAAACAAACTGATTCGGCTACTCCTCAATCTGGGGCCCATGACCCACCTTCTTCCTGGACATTTTGCTAGCCTAAAATGGCTCAGGGTAGAAGACAGGGTTAAACAACTCAAAATGGGATTGGCATTTAAAATAGTCAATGCAGCTCTGCCCTCAGTCCCCTCAATCCCTGCATACCTGACGGAACACCTCCACAGATTTAGTGACACCCACAGCCACAACACTAGAGGGAGCTCAAACAACAACCTGATTACCCCCTCCTATAGGACTAACATGGGTAAATCATCTTTTTACAATACGGCCACCCAAGGGTGGAACAGTTTGATTCCCGCCCTCAAAACATGCACCTCTTTGGCCTCCTTCAAAAAGGCCCTAAAAATACACCTTTTAGGGGGACAGAAACGGAGATAGTCATCACGACTCTCTCCGGATCAAACCCCCCCCTCCTTTTTTTTGTCCACCTACGTTGCACGTATTAATTGCTTTAGTAATTTATTGTAATTTATGTAAGTTATTTATTGTCATTTTGCATCAGTGGTGTAATTTATTTTAGATTAATTGTTAGTTTGCACTGGCGGTGTAAAAACATTTTATTTTTGTTTTTCTTATGTTACGTTGCATCAATTGTGTAATTTAATATTGGTTTTATTTTTATTTGTATTGTTAATTGTGGATGATTTATGTACGAAGGACTTTCAACGGAAACAACTCTTAGACCGGATGTTTGACGTTATTTGTACTGTAATACATGCTACTGTGTGACTGTACTTGTACTCTAACATTCTATCTAATAAATATATTCATCATCATCATCAAATATGGCAAAGGAATAGGAATAGGTCATGTTGACCATCCACAGGAACATTTGGAATAAACTTCTGTGTGGTGACACCGAGCCTGCGAGGGAATGAAGTAATTCTAGGAACGAGAATCTTGTGGCAATGATCGTTTAATCAGGGAGACTTACTGAAAACACTTTAGTCTCATTAGCTGGTCACATCTATGGCGCAGCTGAACTCTTGGCCAGTCATGTTGCTATTTTTTCAATATGAATTAACCCTCTGCACGAGGCTTCTTCTGGCGATTGTGGTGAGGGTTGGCCTCGCTCATCTCGTTCAACCAGGGTGAATGTTCAGCCTTAAGGCCCAACCGTCCTCCCTTCTCTTCCCTTCTTTTCTATTCTATAAAAACAAAGGTCTCACGCATTTTAGCCACTTATTTTTCAATGTCTATCAAAAATAATTACACCCTGTCCTTCATGCAGATTTAAAAATCCCTCACCTACATGCAGAAACTTGACTCCGTCCTCTCAGGTGTTAGTCGGTGGAGTTCCCGTCTGTACATAGAAAACAAACACAGATCAGGTGGAGGCAGCTGTTAAAAAAAGAGACATTCAGGTGTGGTGGTTTTATTCAAATTTGACCAGACCTGAGGCAAATTCTGCCTGAATACGAGAGTATGCACAAATAAAAAAAAAAAAGTTTCTCACTCACTTCTGGGGTCGGCAGTGAACTCTGAAGTCCTAAAAGACAAGACAGAGGAGTCGGCGGCCACTCCCTGAGGCAGTCAAATGACTTGTGCCATTACGGCAAATGGGAACGTAACACAGCAAAAAGGGGGAGTGGAGATAATATTCATTTATCTCCCTTCATCTGTGACGTGACAAGATTTATTTCCTGAATGACATGACAAGTTTTACATAATATTTATGTACAGAAGTTGCTTAGTCATGCTGACATTGCTGTCATCTGCAGTCAATCACACATGAACAATCCTGGATCTACTGCTCATTTCCCACGACTTAACTAAAGTAAATGTTCGGATGTGTGTGTGCTTTTTGTTTTTAATCTGACATTACAAAATTACTGTAGATGCTGCTTAATTTGGACAAAAAAAAAGTCAATTTGTTCCTTTGCCAGTAGCATATAAATCTACTGACCTGGAGTTTTATCATAGAATCAAAGTTTAGTTGCATTCACTGAGTCTGTGGGCAATAATCTGCCCTTTGAGTGGCTATAAAGCCATAATTATCCTGATACTGCGCTCAACTTGAAACATCAAAAGAGGACCTAGTTTCCCTGTTCAGGTGTGTTGGCTTTATTTGTACTTGATCCAAAATGCTCTCTGAATATGAGAGGATGCACAGAGATTTCTTTTTCCAAGTGTCGTTACGGTTAGCAGTGAACTCTGCTCTGGGCCTGAGCGGCATTGGACCGTTCATGCCAAGGAGTGGGTGGGGCCACACCTTGAGGCATTGAAATGCCTTGTGCCTTTATAGTAAACACTTGAAAGCAACACAAAGAAAGGAGGGATTAGAGATAATACGCATAATGCTACGAGCTGAGTCTGATTTTACTAAAAATGTACCATTCTGAATCTCCTCCTTCAGTGATAATTCATGTATTCCATATTGTGACTATGTAAGGCAACAATATGTTTATACGTGTCATACGAACAACGATCTACAAATAATGAGTCACATGTTACTTCACAGGCTTCAATTGGCTCATATATAATATTTAAAATATTTAGTCACACTTTAGCCATTCAGTGTTGAAGTAGAATGAAATCCTGACATGAAATTAGAGAGCTGTCTGTTTTCACTGTGTTTCCAAAGTAAATAAAGATGTCTTTACACCTGTCTGCCCTTTGTAGAAAAGGTGTTGGACAGCATTTTTCTTTGTCAGTCAAAGGGAAGTGCAAACAACCCAAGGCATGGCAGGTCAAAGGAAGCCGTCCAACAACTGCAACGATTCTAAAGACACAAGTTCACTTCACACATTACCTCACAGTTGCGAAACATTACTTTCTTCACTTGCAAAGCAATAAAACATGTTATTGATTGGATATCAATCAAATAATGTGTTTTTTGGCAGGTTTACAGTGACGCTCTGTAGCTGGTGGGTCCCGAGGTCCGACTCAGGTGAAAAAGGGATTCACATCCATCTAGGTTTCAGCTTGTTTGTTGACGTTTCAGCAGATTCTTAAAAAGAAGGAATGTTTTCTTCGGCTTTTGGACAAAGTATCAGAATCTTACTGCTGAAAGGTGAAACCAACCTGGTTTTTATTGGGGATTATATCTGATAAGGAATGAATGGCATCACATGTCGTACTAAAGCTGCGTGTCAGAGTCTTGCCTTTGTTCTGCCTGGAAGGATTCCGCTGTACAGCGGAGGCTCCGGGGTAACCCAACCCTTTTTAGGAACTTTTCAACCGGCAAAAGAATCGTGGTGACTATTTGACTCAATATTTCTGTTGTAAAAACAGAAAGATATCATCAGGGATCATGAGAACAGGATGTTCTCATGATCCCTGATGATATCAACAATCCTTGTATGAGTCTAAAGACCAGTACGGGTAAGACCAGTTTTTCCCGACTGCTTTCATTAGACTATGTAATGATGCCTCTCACTGAATGCATTGAAAATGGGGCTGAAAAGTCATTTAGTCTTGCATTCATGCACAACACTGATGCCTCATTTTTAGCGAGTGCCATTTCTGCATGCACAAATTGAATTTACAAATTATTCCAGGAATAATGTGAACGGGTGTGGACTGACTGTTAGCAGCAGAAGATGAAGAAGAAACACCAACCAGGGGTCTAAACCTTTTTATATCCCATTCTGGTGACTACAGCAACGAGGAAATCTTTTTGTTTAGTAGGAAACTAATCCACTGAGAGCTGAAATGAAACGCTGCCCTGCATTTAAAGCTCTTTATTTTTGAAGCATTTATCATCTATTCTCACGTGATTGTGACAGTTCTTTTACACATTTGCAATTATTATTACATTTCAATACATTGAGATACTGTTACGTAAACCTACAATTGTGAATAGTTCAATAGTTCCAAAAAGTCAGGAGGATATTGTGATGTCGTGGAACGAGGCGTGTGTTTATGGTTTTTTGATGATCGGTCAGAACTGCCTCGTTTTAAGTTCAAATTTTACTTTGTGCTAAGTAGCGGAACAGAAGAAAAAAAAGATTTGTGTGACGCCATGCAATCATAATATGTCAAAGTAGCGCAGGACACATTTTGGAGAACTTGAGGGAGTGTCATCTTTACTGGTCCAATCAGGGTTATGTGTATCCTCTACTGGGACCTCAGTTATAAACTCCTCTGTGAGGTTTCCGTCCCTTTTCACGAATCCCAGCCACAGTTGTGGTTCACGAAAATCCCAAGTAATTTATTTCAAAAGGAGCTAAGGAATAATATTGAATCCTTCTGCATGCTAGACCAACGGGATTCTAAGATGCTATTTTATACATGGACTCAGTAACGCTCCGGAAAGCTGAATGTAAACACAAGGCTGAATGTACAGGTTAAGACTTCTGCTAAATTCAGAATGATCTTATATATAAACAACAATATTTATCAGTTTGAACCTTTAATACATTGTCTTTGTGAAAACCAGCGCTGTTCACCTTTACTGTCAGGAATGTCAGAACAATAGAGCAATACGACAATTAAAATATTTGATCAATTTGACTTCAAATCCTAATTATTTTGATGATTTTCTGGGTCAAACGTTAAACTTATATAACATTCCCCCCTGCTCATGTTTCCTATTAAATATTTTTTTTCTTTTCTTTTCCTGAACTAAAAGTCCCATTTTTCCTACCGGAGTGCCAAATTAATTATCTTACTGAAACATTATATCATGATTTCTCAAATTCTTATTGGCGTCTTTATACGTTACTCCAGTCGCAATGCTTCATGTCCATTTCATTTTTCCAAAGTCACGGCTGCAACAGAATGACCATTTGCAGCAACCAGTGTCGTTTTGGAATACTGACCTCAGAGACAAAAGGAAAGGAAAGGAGGACGCGGAGAGAAAAAGGCCAAATGTAAGGAGATCTGCCTGGAATGCCGTGCGAGAAAATGCATGACTGAAAACCACAGAGGCCAACTTGGCCTTGCTTCTCGCCTGGCCCGCACCC
Organism: Brachionichthys hirsutus; assembly: GCF_040956055.1. Classification (NCBI taxonomy): domain Eukaryota; kingdom Metazoa; phylum Chordata; class Actinopteri; order Lophiiformes; family Brachionichthyidae; genus Brachionichthys; species Brachionichthys hirsutus. Next base: position 3,869,345 of record NC_090920.1, on the reverse strand, counting down.
AAGAAGTGAGCGCAGGAGACCCAGACAGAAGTAGGAGATAACAGAGCGTGCAAAAATCAATTTCACCCTGGAAAAGACTAAAGTGAAATCCTCCAGTGTAAGAAGACATTCAGTGATGGCGAGCGTTATCGCCGATGATCATTTGTGGTGTGGTGTTTTCTGATGGAGAAGAATTCATCCCGATGGAAAATGAGCCCTTGGAAAATGTAATATGCTGAATTTGCCCTCAGAAGGAACTTTGGAATTCAGCTGTAGAACACAACAGTAACATGACACCAATTTTCCAGGTTTTATTTGTTCTCCAAACAAACACATTGGAAGTGAACAGATTTGTATTTTGGTGAATGTGTTTGTTATTACCGTTCAATTCTCTCATCACATCTCATTAAGCTCTGGTAAATCAGAGGACTGGTTTGGGAGCGTTCCTTTGAGTGACTGACGAGTCACTAAAACAGCCAAAGTGCTTACAAATCACTCGGAAATTTGTTTTCTCATACGCCTTGATGAAGTCATTCTCCAGGCATTTGCTAAAACCAGTGATGCTGTTTTTCATATGGAACGCAAATCGCAGATGCTGCCAAAGGCTGGGCAACAAAAAACTGCTTCCAATACTCCAATTCCATCAGAACCCTTTAGGCGTTTTAGTTTATAAAGCTAAGTTTCAGCTTCCATAGCTCGGCAGGTGATTAAAAAAAACATATCATCTCACTTTGATCAGAGGACAGTATTTTAAGCCTTCAGCCTCCTTTGGGACTAAGGAACGGAACTTCCCATGTACACGAAGTGGAAGCATGAAAAAAGCCACAACAAATGTTGTTGTAGTGTCTGGTTAAGTTGATACGGGTGCCTGCAAGGTCAGTGTGGAAGTAGTACAGAGAGATTAAAAGATAGGGGATAGTGCCGGCAGGTTTTCATGTCATGTGACCCTTAAATCAACAACTGATGACAGACAAAAGCAAAAATGGAAGAAATGAGCCAAAGCCAGCTGATAAAGAGGGGATTGGAAGCAGAGAGGTGATGGTGAGGAAGTGAGGGGAAACAGATGGAGAATAATGGGAGATAAATAGCGGCGGAGGAGGAGGAAGAGCGTCCAGGAGGAAGGGTTTCCCTGATGAAGCACAGCTGACCTACAGCGTTCATGACAGGCTTCACCACATCAACCCACTGACATTGCTATTCAGCCATCCAAGGCCCGGGCCCACACACACACTCCTGAGCTGCTGCACTGCTCTGCACCGCCAACGTGTGTGTGTGTGTGTGTGTGCGTACACACGCTTCCACACTCTCTCTCTGCTGCTGTGTTTGGCTGTAAGAGCAGCTTATTTGGGACTGAAGTCACGACAGCACCAACCGGACGATTCCCAGCATGCGTGCTGACGTGCAACCATCCTCACTGTGCCATGGTTTGCAGGTTTGCAGCCCCGCTTATCTGCTGCTATGATAATTGACTTGACAGTAAATCTTTCTTGCTGGCACGCACTGTAAAACTCACGGTTGTGTTTATCAGAGATTAAAAAATAAATAAAAAAGCCACATTCTAGAATCTAGAACCTTTTTTTTTTTTTAAATAAATAAAAAAAGTCAGAACCGGGGCGGCCCGGTGGCGCTGTGGTAAGCACTGTTGCCTCACAGCAAGATGGTCGCAGGTTCGTCTCCGACTTGTGGCCATTCTGTGAGGAGTTTGCATGTTCTCCCCGTGTCTGCGTGGGTTCTCTCCGGGTTCTCTCCGGGTTCTCCGGCTTCCTCCCACTACCAAAAACATGCAGCTCAGGCTGATTGGTGACACTAAATTGCCCGTAGGTGTGTGTGTGTGTGTGTGTGTGTGTGTGTGTGTGGCTGTTTGTCTGTCTCTGTGTTGCCCTGCGATGGACTGGCGGCTTGTCCAGGGTGTGCCCCGCCTCTCGCCCAATGACTGCTGGGATTGGCTCCAGCTTGGCCCGCGACCCGATGACGGAATAAGCGGGTTAGGAAAATGAATGAATGAATGAAAACAAGCCAGAACCTGTTCTCCCAGCTCTTCTGTCAGCAGGCAGAAGAGATTATCCTTCTACTGACTGTCTCAGCCTCGCCGATGACATCCCAGCAAGACATTGAAGCCACATTCCATCACAGGGTGACTTTCGAGTAAAGGAGTGTTGCGTGCCAGCATTCCAGACCTGCCCATCGTTAAAGGCATCCGGCATATTGTGAGGGCAACAGACAAAGAGACCTATGATTGTCTCCAAACCGAACTGAATTTGACATGAACACATTGAACAAAAGGTGAAACAGAATCCCTTTTTGTGCATACCTCCACCAAGGAGGTTCTGTTTTTGATGGCATTTGTCTCTTTGTGAACAGGATTACAGGAAAACGCTGGATCCTGATGAAACTAAATCTGAAGATGGGTCTCGGTCGAACTTAGATCCCATTAAATTTTGAGAACGATCAGGATTCCCGTCTGGGTAGAAAAAAAAATCAGGCAGGATTTTCCCACTTTCTTATAAGGGAGGCTTTTTCTCAAAATTATAACCTGTAAAATCTGCATTCAATTCACTCACCAAAAATCAGTCATAAACGGGTCCGCTATAAACCATCATCTTCTGGTTCTGATCCAGAATGAGGTCAGGAGCAAATATTATATTTTAACATTAAAACGAATTTATGGATTCAAGAATCAGTTAAAAAATCAGCTCTGATTCACTTTGACTTTTCATGTTGGTGAACAAAAGACACCAAGAACAATCTAGAACCTTTTTTAAAACTCTTTATTAAAACAAAACCTTCCTTGACGTAATTGCACATACATCATTTGCAAACTTGAATTACTTATGTTCACAAATAGAAAGAAATAGCAGTGAAATAGCTAGTATTCTGAGAAGGGCGCTAAAGAAAAGAAAAGACAACTGCAAGCATTCTTATTGGTTCTCCATATACGAAATTACAGGTGCCCATCTCTTTAAGTACTTGTCCTTATTTAGCCGTAGAACTGCCGTGAGCTCCTCCATGCAGTGAACACATTTCAGTCTTTGGACCCATCTAGAACCTTTTGATGATGATGACCCAGATCACCATGTGGACGGCGTAGATCCAGTTAGGAGGGGAACGAGCTGCTCGGGGGAGGTCTGTGCTTTTCTAGTTTTTCACATCACTTTGCATGGGTGTGGTAGCGTTAAAAAAGAGAGAGAATCACGTTTGTCCTTGGTTGCCATGGCTGTCAAAGCTGGAATGTTAAGCGGCTGCAATTCCCACAGCCTTGAACACGCATGGACACACGCACAATCCTCTGCAACAGCAATGAAGGTCTGGCGTAGCTTCCATTCCCCTTCAGGTATTTATTTTTGATCTCAGCATCTGACAGTCAGTCGGTATGCCGCCGCCTACATTGCAGCTTTATCCACCTCAGAGACGTCAAAGATGCACGCATGCAAAAGCTGAATTAGAAAGAATGCAAACTGATGTTAATTTACTGCAGGATCTTGATGTGTTAATGTCCTGCAGTGACATTCTATAAACTGCAATGCAGCCTGGGAGAAATGATGCATCATTACAGGTATTATGGCCCCCACCAATGGGGGCATGTCGGGTTACCTTTGGGCAGCCGACTTTATGTCGCTATGTCACAGGTTTGAGAGGAGTTACACTAAGAAGAAAAGGAAAAGGTCCTGCTTTGACATTGTTTATATTAACAAGCACCTTTACATTCAACGATGAATTCAACTCCTTTATTAGAGTATCTGAATCCAGGTTCTGGCCAATGCCGTCCTCGTGAGAGGTGTGAAGTTGAACAATAGGAAGTGCTAGAATAAAAAAAAACATGCCCACATGTGAGGAACATAACTTCCTCATCCTCTTCCTGCAGGCGTTAACGGATCACATTAAAGCTTCTAACCCATTGACGCGTCCAATGCTTGCCTTGGAAGGGGGAATGTTGAGGGAATAACGCAGGGGAACAATCAGGGAGCTCTGCCCCGGACGGCTGTCCATCCCTGGGCCACAGAGCCAGCGAGGTCTAGGTGGAGGTCTGGAGGGTGGAGGGTCCCCCTACAGATCCATTTAGATGCAGCCGCTGCAGGCATATGGAAACCCACATAGCGTGCACGGTGTTCCTCCCTAGTGACAGGAGCAGCTTCCCCTTCCACAGACGCACCGAGCCAATATCAATACGCCCACATTGTGTTTGAAGTTCATTGATTGGTCCAAGAACAACTCTCGAAGCTCCAATTGGTCCGCTTCCGGTTGAGAAAAAAGAACAGAAAAAGTGCCGGATGTCACGCCTCATGAAGAGCTCTCCCCCAGTGCCGGCGCTACTGACAGTCCTGGGATTCTCTGTGAGCGTATTACGATTCAAAAACAAGATTATAAGATTATTTTGCAAGGTTTTTCTCTCTGATGTAGCTGCTTCCAGATTGGGGGGAATTCCACCACGTGGTTCTGGTTTGGTCTTCTGGGAAGTTGGTGAAAAATACACTGTGTGTTGCGCTCACTGGTCCCGAACGCTGACTGATGTGACGATGGCCATGGGAATGTCACGCAGAGGTCATGTCTAAGGGTTACCGATTGGTCACGGAGTCAAGGAGATGGAGAAACCAATATGACGAGCAGCCACGCCCTTTGGGCTGGCTGTTAGCATTCATAGAGATCCAACGCACCGTACCGATTACCGATCGATCAACTGGGAGCAGACTCACGTTCACGATGAGAGTTTAGTCAAATTAAAATGACATTTCTTGCTGAATATGCATAAAACTAGAGCAGCCTCCAGGTTTCCTGTTAGTATTCCTCCTTCGCTGATTTACACAGCATGGCTAATCCATTCCTGGTTTCAGTTCGATGGATGACAATCCTGAAATACCTGAATGCCACATCTGGCTGGAAAATAAGAATGTTTGTGCCACACCAGTGGATGGAAACTTGCTTTGTCTGTTTTCTCTCTTGTTTTTCTCAAAAATTGCTGAAAATTCTTGCTACACTTTTTTTTTTTGGCGGGGGAAACACTTTAGTGACATGACATTTCAGGAAATAGAAATAGCATCACATTTACAGTGAATCATGTCCTGTGTAGATGCCATCGGCTTACCTGTTCCCATTAAACAAAGGCTGTGATCATTATTAATTGATTGCAGGAATGATTTTAGGATATATTGCAGTATTCAGTGATATCCCTATTATCTCCTCTTGCTATCTTTTATGTCAGCGTTCTAATTCCATGTCCTCCTCTCTCCTCCTTTTCCCGAACAAGACTCCGATGCTCCCCCACATCTGTCTGGGAAGAGAGAACCTTATCCAGATGACACTCAGCTGGCAGGTTGTTCTCATCTCTATCCATCCTCCTCTTAGACTCACCATTTTCTGGACAACCAGAGGGATTCATCTTTATCTGCCCCAGACTCCGGTCTTTCTCTCTCTCCCTCAGCCTCAGATAACATCCTGCTGTGTTTCTCCCTGAAATCCAATGAGGTCATTCCTGAACCGTCCTGTCGTCACTATCGGGGAAGTCATTTTTGCATAATCCTACAAAACCACCCGGCACAGCTGAAAACATAACCTCCTTGGTAAGCAATTACGATGGATTCCAACTTTAGATGAAGCCGTGAGATAAAGTTTCCCATTAAGCCGGATTTAAACCTGTTCTTACACAATTAAACCCAACCTTAAAAGGTGCTGAAAACGACAAGCAAATGGGTTCATGGTGTCTGATAAACCATTCCACCGCCACCTGAGCTTGCCGAATTCCCACAGCCAATCAAAAGAGGATTATCTTTTTTATCTTAAATTTGATTAAATTTAGAAAGTACATGCAGGATGTCCCAGTGGTGTTCACCTACCCCGGGAGGTACCGATGAGATCTCTCGGAGGAGGCCTTTAAAAGCAGCAGCCATCTGCGATCACGTTTAATAGGTGGGAGTCTGACATGAGCGGAGAAAGTCCAGCCATGTCTTTAATGGGAGAGCGCCGGTCTGTGAGCACCCCCCCATTCAGGGCTGGTCACAGAGATAACCCCCTGAACCGACCCCTGCATGAACACGGTCTCGGGTGCATCAACACACACAGTGAGTGTGTTTGTATAAAAGTGTGTGTGTTGGTAATTGTCAATCCATCCAGATGAGTGTGTCGTATGATCCAGCCTAACTTTGTGACCATTGCTACCCTATTTAGGTCTCTCCAATTAGACATCTGGAGGCTATCTGGGCTCTTGCTGTGTGCGTGTCTGTCAACATGCTGACGCGGGACTTTTCCAGCGGGATGCTGGTCCCAGAATGACAGAGGGAGCGGGGGCCTTTACATCTTTGGTGGTTGGTCTGATGAATCAGGCTGGTTCCTTTGGTCGTGTTTGAAGCAAATGATTAAAGTTGCCTGACTCACTTTGATCGTTTGTGGTCACCTGAAGGTGCCTTAAGCTGCATTATACCCTCCTCGTTTTAAGGTGTGCGTGCATATGGATTATTTTCTGCTTTACTGGCGTGTGCCGCTGTTCCACTCAAGTTGTGCAACAGGCGGCGAGGGCCAGAGCACCGGGTCAGAGGCCACAGCTGTTCATGTCCTCATCGCCGAGGCAAGCATGACTTCACAGCGAGCGCCGGTTCCGCCTCACTTCTGGAATGAACTTTGCACCCCGGAGCCTGCCGCTCAGCAGTCTTGGGAGATCTGATGGAACGCCGCCTGCGTTTTGTCTTTCTCGGTTCTCCCATTAAACTTGTTTAATTATTCCCGTTCCAGAAGCCAAAATGCTCTCTGTTCCTGAAACCTCACGCAGTTCTCTTTATGTCCAGATATAACTAATCTTTTACATTTTTGTCCATTTTGCTCTGAGTTTGTGAGATTATTTTAGGGTTACTGGAAGAAATAAAAAGATCACAAATGGAATAGATTATTTATTTCTATTTTTAAATCAAACTGTACAAATATTTCTGTTATCGGTTTAGGGTTAGTGCAAAACGATGTCACAAATGACAAATGATTGGCTTGTTTGCTTCAAACAAATTCGACATCAAAGAAAGTAATAAAGTCCTAATCAAAGTTTCATCCACGTTTCTCGGTTATTAAATCAAAGACAGACTGTTTGAGGTACGATGACCTCGCCTTTCATTTGGTACTACGACAATTGTTCCGCTATCCAACAAAATGTATACAATAAAGTTGTACATGAGAATGAATGATCTATTTATTAACTTTATTGTATCAATAATGAAGTGAATCGTGATGGCTTAAGAAAATAAATACATTCTGGAGTGCAGCGAATCCCAGGCTTACTGTTATCCTTTCTTTGCCTCCTTTATAAGCTCTCTTCCTTCCTTCCCTTCCTCCTCTCTGGACTCTGATACTGTCCAGAATCTGTGCTCTGTTTTTCCTCAGCGCCCGTTAAACTCCTCGGCTTTCAGCGTCCCACCGCTGATGCCGTCCAGCCAAGCATCCTCCTGCCTATCGGCTGATCAAGGTCCATTTCCACGTGTCACTTCGACGGTTCTGGTGACCTCGTTACGTTCTGGAAAAGGAACACACGACTGTATCTTTGGATCACGCACCCGCTCGCTGGTCTATCAGTGCATCAATCCTTGACTCTGTTTATTCTGTGTTAAGTGGGTCTTGGCTTCTGCACATGGCCAGCTGATGGATTCAGATTGCAGGATCAGTGTCTGCTGTCTTGATTTAAACGTGGGGGAGGGTCACTTCCTGTTGTTGTGTGTCTGGGTCTCACGGTCACTGACCTCGGGGTCACAGGCTGACTCAACCACGGAGGGAAAGGGTCTGGATTACACACTCTCTTTGTTACAGCATACTCTGAGTGTGCACGTGTAGTTGTCTGACGTAGATGAAGAACAGGAAGTCACCCGTGCACTCTCACACGCTGGCATACTGACACATTACTGAAGTCCACACACACACGCATTCTGGTGTGGTAAATCATTGGGAGCGCCCTAAAGGACCAGCCTGCTTTTGGGGAAGTAGGTCAGTGGCCACATGCAGCGGTCAGCCAGCCAACGAGCTGTAGCGCCACAGCTATCAGAACAGCCGCAGCATCCTATTGGATAAACCCAGACATGACGAGGGCATTTAAAGGAAGCTCCGACCTGAAACTGTCTCTTAAGGGCAGCCCTTTTGTTCTGTGTTTCTAACTGCGCTGCTTTTATAGATCACATGTTTGTGACGAGTCGTATTTGCAAACGCAGCATCCTTTATGTGTCCCGTCGCTCATGGCAACAGTGGGTTGACTTTGCACATTGATGTCCAGTCGTGTGACCACTTTGCTAGATGGGAGGCCAGATATCGGGCTCTCGGAGCTCTGTTCAAAATGGCAAAAGGAAAGAGTAACGCTGTTCAGCCCTCCTGGATGCTTTTCCTTGTCATTCTAACACGAAAACCTTTTTTTTGGTTTTACTTTTAATGTGAGGACAATCAAACATAACTATCCCTCTTATTCTTAGAAAATGTGTGGTTCTGTCACCAAATCAAGTCTGATCAAATGTTTTACTGGAGAAATATACAATAATAAAGAATGAAATGTTAGACCCCTTCCTGTTTCCCTTATAAATACTGCACCATGTTAAAGAGATATGCTATCTCCTTCCATTGTTTGACCGGTGGCATGCGGACTTATTTACCGCTATCATGCAATTATCTTTAACTATATGCGTATAAAATAATAAACACAAAACACGTTGTAAAGCCAGATTAAACTCCACCAACCTGATAGTCTTTAAAAACATCTTTAAATCTGAATTTATGAGTCATTTTTTAGTAAAACATTATGCCAGAAGTGGGTTGAAGAAATAGGTGCAACTTCACTTATGTACGCCAGCAGTAAAACAGCATATGCTTGGTCAGAGGTGAAACACACACACACACACACACACACACACACAGTCGCCATGTGGAAAAACTGAGAATTCCCCACTTGCTGTTGAATCCCAACTATTTAAATGCCAGACGTAATGGAAGCTGTCATCCCTCGTGGAGTGAAATCCATCATGTGTGGACGCTCACAAGCGATACACTGTGAACCAACGTGAGCTGCCTCCCAACAGCAGGAGTCCAGATCACATCTGTTCAGGGTCCTGACCCTCTTTGGGTATAATTTGTCCTAAGGTTATCAAACCTTAATTATTTGCAGTCTTGCTCCTTTTCTTCCTCCCTCTTTGCCTGTTCTTTATCCATCCTCCCATCTTACTCCCTCGTCTTTCCATACCTCGCCCTCGTTTCTTCTCCTTTGGCAGAGATCGTATGAATGTTCTGGAACTGGAATGTATTTTTATGACCTATATTCTTTTTCTCTCTTTACAGTCTCTTACTTTTCCTTCTCTCTCTCTGTCTCCCTCCATCATTTTGACCTGCGGCAGGAAGTCTAATCAGGCAGGGAGTGTCCTGGCAGATTGCTGAGGGTTAGAGGTTAGTTGTGACTGGCACTGTTAAAGCTTCACAAGATGGAAACCGACTGCTGTGATTGGTCCAGACCTCACACGTGGTATGAGGACTGTCTCATTTCTTTTATTGTCATTTTTATCACAGTACAAGTACGGTGCATTTATGCATTTATTTGAATCATTACAAATATAAACCAATAAAGATGAACTAGTGATACAAGTGTGTGGGCTCAGGTTTGACTCAGGTGTGTAACGTCACCTCAGACATGAGCCTCACACAACAGGACCACTGTCTTCTTAGGTTGCGTTAATTGTGTGTATCTTGTCATGTTTTTCTAAGGTATGGATATTTCAGTCTTCATTCAGGCTTCAACAGAGATTCCTTCTCATCTGTCAGCAAAACCCCATTAATATCTAGGACCTGCCACGGTCCCAGAAGATCTCCTCTGTCAGCACCTTTAATTAACATGTACATGCAACTTTTACATTCCAAGAAAAACAACTCAGGATGTTAACGGAATAAAAGTCCCGTGAAACGGAGAGTCGTTGCTCTTTTCCAGACGTATCAGCATTGCATCAACATGTTTAAAAGGGAATCCAAGCATGTAATTATAGCACAAAGGTTTTGATTATGATTGCTCTACATCTTTCTCTTCTGTGTCCAATGTGACCAACACAAGGAGCCGAACCACACACACAGTGAAATGATGCGGTGATGGAACAGAGAAACAAAGAACTGCCATAAAAGTAAACTAGAAAAGCACTCAGAGAGCACAGACCTCCCCCAAGCAGCTCGTTCCCCTCCCAACTGGATCTACACCGTCCACATGTTGATCTGGATCAGCACCAAAAGGTTCTAGATTGTTCTTGGTATCTTTACACACCAACCCTGAAAGGTCAAAGTGTATCAGAGTTCAGTCAGACCCCTTTATGACTGAGATTTGGTGACTGAATTGAATGCATATTTTACAAGATATCATTTTTAGAAAAAGCCTCCTCCATTATAAGTAAATGGGAAAATCCAGATGTTTTGTTGTTGTATCCAGACGGGTAGCCGGATAGCGCTCAAAGTTTAATGGGATCTAAGCTAGACCAAGACACATCTTCAGATTTTCTTTCATCAAGATCCATCGAGCAGTTTTTCTGTAATCCTGCTAATAACTCAGTAACAGCACTTTGTTTGCATTCCACCGCTGGGCAGGTTAAACTTGTGTTAAGTGATGGAGAGAGTGGAAGACTGGAAAAGAAAGAGATGCACACACATGCTGGAACTCTTTCCACTGAATTTACTCACTGCTATGCAGACATGACAGACCGAGGACAGGAGAGACTCCAGAGAGATAGAGGCCCTAGACAAGTTCCGTGGAAGGCCGTCCATGAGTTCTTGGTGACAGGCAAATCAATAAATCAGTGGACACAGGCACACATTCTGATTTTACAACGATCATAAATATAAAGTTCTCTCATAGGTACGAGCGACCAAAGAAACCAATATTCAAAGGAAACAACCCTGAACGAACAAGCAAATATAAGCAAACGACGCATGAAGACCTGAATTAAGCCCCGAATGTCGTCAACTGTAAGAACTGTCCCCAGATGTTAACAGAAGAAGAAGAAAGAAGACCAAAATGCTTTGTTCCGCATCAACAAAGTCCTCAAGCCGCAGTCTTGGCTGATCTTCAGCACTTTTCTGTTACGCCAGCTTGCAAACAGAACCAGTTATTTTAGCTGCGCTCGCTAAAACTACCTTTCTATGTACGGGCGGCCTCGCTGGCCCACATGAGACGACCAACATGAATATGCACACATAAACAGGCTCGTCTCCACAGTTTATATACCGTGGCTGGAACCAGATGATGTCAGCGTGTGCATGTGTGGGTGTTTTTTTTTTTTATGTTGTGGGGGGACACCAAAGGAATCCTGTGGGATGAGCTGTCTCTCTCAATGTCTAACTCGAGTGATGTCAGACTACTGATTTATTCCCAGTAAGACCTGGGAAAAGTGCATTCGAGTCCGAGGGCGGAGAATACCTCTCACCAGTCTGGTCTGGGGGCTGCAGGGAAATGGATTCTCACAGTCGGGGGAGTTTAAAGACACAAAAAAGGTTCAAAGTGAGAACTTGCTGACAGCGCTTTACTCCAGTCTGTCTCTTAAAAGCATGTTTCACAAAAGGATTGTGCAAACGCTCTGTCCATGCCTTTGTTTGGTCACACAAAATAACACAGAGGTGGAACAACGGCGCTCAGGTGTGATTTTAAACAGCATTCTGGAGCAAAGGAAGCGCAGCTGCTCTCTTAGGCTGAATTCCAATTATTTCTAACCTTATCAGCGGGTCACTCACTCCCGCAGACAGGGAACATCCTACCTGGCACAGGAGTATGCAATACAGAAGGTTAGGGCCAAGTCATGGGGCCAAAGGGGGTGAATCGGGATTGGGCCCTTCTGGTTTGGGTCAGATGAATATTTCGCCATCAAACTGGCATCGCCCTGTCCGGCCTGTCCACCTCGCATTCACGCGGTTAGGCATTTCCCTGCTGTGCCAGAGGTGGAACATTCACACACCCCATAATAATCTCTCACCCGTAACCTGAACCGAGGCCACACATGTTGACGACAGAATACAGATTCTGAAATACGAGTCATGCAGACCTTTTTTAAATGAATTGGGTACGTGCAGGTTTTGCATTTAGAGTCATCGATTACAATTCATTTAATTACATATTTTCTTTGGACCCATAGTCTGGCTCCTGCTCCCAAATTCCACTTAAACACCTGCAAAAAAAATGTTGCAGCAACAATTCCCGTCTTTGGGTAAAGTAGCATAGAATCACCTGCAGAGTTCCAAATATGTAACTCTTGCCATCTAACTGCGCATTAATAGCATGTTCCCAGACACACTTGAGTCATTGCTTTAATTCTTTCTTACATCGCGAGTCGCATGGCTGGTGCAAAAGTGCAAATTAAAGATATGACTAATAGTTTCACAACCTTTGTCCTCGATGTTGTTCCCAAGTCTTAACCCAACTGTTGGCCTTGAGTTGTGGAACCAGATGGGATAAAAAATAAATAAAAAAACAGAAAGCAGATGCATGAGCGAATGTTTTGCAGACAAATTCAATTTAATTGTAATGTTAATTCGAAACGATAGGCTACAACGTGCCTCATGCAGAAAGCATTTGCAGTTAAGCAGTATATGAATCATTTTAAGTATTCGTCCTTCGTATTCTATTTCCTTCCCTGCCATCGCTGGTGTCTCTCTAACTTTAATCCTGATTAGCAGCAGGAGCGAGCTCGTTCTGGTCCTCGCCCACTGTGATGGACTCCCCGAGGCGAGGGACGAGTTGACAGCTACGTGCAGCACTGGTTGGGGGAGTTTGGGAGATTCCATGGGAGTAGTTGGGTTTATGTCCTGCCCAGTGCAGCTGCTCTCTGACTTAACTCCCTCTGGTTTCCCAGTGGACGTGAAAAGCAAGAAGTCTCTCCCACTTGTTTGGCCGACTTGGTCTTAGCTCATCTCCTTTGTATGTGAGGTTTGCATAAGCGCCTCATTCAGCACAATATTTACTCTCTGCGCCACAAACTTTGTCCAATAACAGCCAAGTAAGAGAAATGTAATTTCTATTTATTTAATCTGTCTTTGTTTCATTCTCCATTGCTTCTGAGACGTCCCAGTTGAACCACTAAGCCATATGTCAATTCTGCTCGGTGTCGAACTGCAAATCCCCATCGACGTGGGCGAGTTGCAATCCCGAGCGTAACAACTTTCCCAGACCGCACAAAAAGCCCTTGCTTTTTCCTCGTTGGCAGTGGCGCACGGGAACGTCTCCAACGCTCATTGCTTCATACACGTTGCCCGCACTGTGTTTGTTTTGCATGTCTGGACATATGACTACAAACTGAATTCAGATTGGCAGAGAACCAGTGCATGGATTCTACTTCTGCCTCTTTCATTGTTCACCTCCATTATATAGCCAGGACAGGAGCAGGGGACTTTGTCCGAGGCACTGAGCCAGCAGCTGGAGAAACAGAAGCACAAACGCGGCCCGTTAAGCCCGAGCATGACCCATCCAACATTTGATCGATGGTTCCTCTGCAAGCGGATCCCTTAATCAGCACAAGGCTGAGTCGCTCACCTGAGGGGGTGACCATCAGCGTCTTCATTAGCCGCACCCACACGCTCAGCGACGTCTCAAAAGTCGCTGACTGAATGGAACAAACGAAGTTGAAGCATCGCTTTATTACTCGTAGGGCTTTTCTCAATGGCTCGGAATCATTTTAAATGAGAAAAGCACTCAGAGAGAGCTCAAAGCGGCTCGTTCCCCTCCTAACTGGGTCTGGTTCTGTCTGTGCCCACTGAGCCTCTCGTGCCTGTGAACCACTTCCGGCACATCCTGTGAGACAGGACGTCCACTCTGCACAGGAAATGGCATCGATTGACTGTTCTCCGTTAGCAGAGAGCAAAGAGTGGTAGGCAATTTGCACAAAGGGTGTGTGAGGGGTGTTGTACACAAGCACACATACAGGAAGAGGAATTTCATTTTCATTCGTTAGAATTAAGGCATTACAATTTAAAAATGTCAAAAACAGCAAGGTTTTATTGAATAATTGCAATTTCTTTTTGCTGAATAACTTGCTTATAAAAGGCAGCAAATTCTTATCTTGCTTGATTTCCAACTCATACACAGTTCATATGCCAACAGCAGACATTGATGAATTTAATTTAATTAACTCGGATGATTCATAAAGCCCTCCGGTAAGAATGGAGGGTTTTTTCTATCTTCACCTACGAACAAGTCTTTGCAACAATCTGCGGGCCCTTGACTAGATTTGCCTCTAATTGCACATTTCCTGTCACACGCTAAAACTAAATTAGTATTTTGTTTTAGCGTGCAGCATATCTGAATCGCCGCACCACCAAACAGACGGCCTCGAAGCCGGCCTTGTTTGACATTTTCCTCCTCGTGGGATTTAAATCCTTTTCTTTTTTGGGGGGTTTTTAAATCCTGATCATTTTCCACTTTTCTTCACTGGGGCTGGGAAGCGCCCAGAAGTTACCAGCCTGAGAACTGAAAATGATACTCCGGTGACTAATGTCTGAGGTTCACAAGTGTGAGTGCGTGTGCGTAATCTAATCTGGTCTAATGGGCAGCGTCCCATCGGACCAAAAGCCCAAACCAGCAGGTGCATCAAACGTCACAACAGAAAGGTTTAAGGCATCAGACTCCGACAGCTGAGAGACTCTGAAGCAATTCAGGCTCAAAAGCACATTTTCTGACACCGCTTCATTCCTTCCTCTCTTTCTCTTTGAATGTCCCACATCTTAAATCAGATCTTTGTTTCTCCATTGCTCTTCTTGTGTTGCCTTGACTGATCTTTGAACGAGCAAAGTGGCATTTGCTGCAGGTCTAGCTCCACACTGAAGCGAGGTTAAGGCAAACTGAAAGTTGACTTAGCGCCTCCTTCAAGCTGCTTGGTGTCTGATCTTGACAGTAACCCTTGACCTTCACTATTTAGCTGGCGCTCCCCAGACCGCAGCCTGACCGCGTGGTGTGGGTTTCTCTTCAAAGTAAAGCTCGTTTATTGGTGGGGATGGTTGCTACTAACAGCAGGAAGCCAATCAGGATAAAGCACAGCGTCCGTTCACGCTAGTTAGCACAGGACAACCTCTTTAAAAGGGCAGGCCATCAAATCTGATGTCTCCACAAAGCCATAATGAATAAACTGCCACTTTATTCTTCATTATGGGTGATGCATTCATTATAATGAGAGTCTGACATCCCCTGGGTGAAGAATATCGACCTTGCGTTTGCATTCCTCTTGGGACGCCCACATGTTGTGGACATTGCATTAATCTTGTGTAAGAAGTTTGTCCCGCTGCTGTAAACGCAGCAACTTGAGGATGACCTCACCCTCAGTGCGCAGCTTTGAAACACCCAGCTCAAAGGCCGCGCTGAAACGCCAAGGTGATGCGGAAAATCCCAAGCTGGCTTCAATTGATTTCCTGTGGCTAATAAATGGGTACAAACCGAAATGTCCAAAGAGAACATTACCCAGGGTGACCTTCAGTGATGAGTTCAAATGTCGGAAAAAGTGAAACATTTGTGTTTTCCATCTGGTTTGGTGATTGTTGATGAAAACTTCCGAGTAGCGAGAGAGGCTCCAGCCTTGTGAGCGAAAAGCCTGCCGCGTTTTATGTGCTGAAAATATTAGACTGTTGAAAGCCGTGCCCATAGCATGTCACGATAGTTTGAGAACTGTTGTTCCAGTTTGTTCCAGTTTGAACTCTCGCTGCTTCTACCAGTTGGCTTTTCCTCCTGCTTCAGCGCCTCAGTGAAACATCTTCATCAGCCGAGTGCTTTTGACAAGAGGCTGAAAACATATTTCCATGCTGGCTGGGAAAATGTTGGCAGTGTCCTTTTGCATAAATCATCCAGCCTCAAAGTGTCAGTTCACTTAAAAATAGTAAAACCAGAATAATGATCTAACACCCTTCCTCCTGTCACACACACTCGCTCTTTATTTACATTCAAATTGCCAAATCAGATTTGAGTCTCTTTCATGTGGTCCTGGATCAGGTGTGCATCCGAGTCATGGGAATGATCACGAGTTTGCTGTCATCATGTGAACCCCCTCGTCTCTGGCTTAATCGATCGTTTTAATCTTTCGCATCAATTTTTTTAAGAATTGAAACAAAATGCATCGCTGCCTGTCACAAACGGCAGTTTCATCGTTCTGTCAGTGAAGTCATAGTAACCGCACGTGGTTCCTGTTTTCCTGTCTCCATTTGTTCTACATTTTCCTGTCAAACATAAATACCTTCTGGCCACCAAAGAGCGCCGAAGGGTGCTGAAAGCCCATAATGGACGACAAAAAAAAAAGACCCATCTGTCAATGTTTCCACTTGCTGAAAACACATCCTGCTTTACAAAACATACATTTAATGAAAATTTAATTCCTTCCCAGGGGGGTTATCCCCCCACCCCCACCCCCACCACAGATGTATGAATGATAGTAGAGGTGCTCTAGGTAAAAATCTTAGTCAGCTAACAGAGGAATGTTTGAATGAAGATTCCGGTAGACTTCCTAGCGTCTGGCCAAAAGAAAATATCGGCATGCTAAAATAAAGTGAGATTGGAGACATGGGAGAATCCTGCAGGCCTTGACATTGGGTTAGGATTAGGAACGCTGCCGTTATTCTGATTGGAGTCTAAAGAATTGTCATCAATGTAAAAGGATTTGTGCAGTCAGATGATGTTTTTAGCCACATCTGTTTTTGTTGACACAAAACTCTTCAAAACTTGGAAAGTTGGAGTATCAGCCCGGAAGGAAGCTAACAAATCCAAAAATGAATTTTGTTTTCCACTCTTGTTAACATTTCAAAAATGAGGTGATTTAAACTTTGCTATTGGTCCAGCAAATTAAACGAGCATGTGTCAGATTATTCACCTGGAATTGTATATTCTCCTGAGTACCATTCAAGTTTTAACATTTCTTTCCTCAAAGCCCATTCATTATTTATCCCTGATGAAGAGTTAATTATGACCTGGAGGAAGAGGCTGTTGGGGTCTGTGATGTGAACTTTATCTGGACTGTCTCTTTGTTAGTCTTTGCTGCTCCCCATGTTTCTCACGGTAATTTTGGATGCAATAAATGATGGTATCGTTTAAATATGAGGCAAGAGTACTCCTTAAGTTTATGTCTGATATTCGCAGGACATTCGCTGGCAGAGCCAAGCTGCCTCATCTGCGGGGGAAATTACACCCAGTGGTTTGTTAACCCTCATAGAGTTTACAGCTCAGCTTCTCAGGGCGCATGCTGTGTGGTCCGTCATTTCAGCTCCTCTTGTCAGGTGTGGGCTTTGTCGTTTGTTATTTCTCTCACCTCTTTGCTCTCGTGTTACCTGTGATTTCTAAGAATGACTTCAGTGTTGCTGTGGATGCTGACTTGTTTTACACTGTGATGATTACTTCTTGAAATCAATCAACCGGATTGGCTCCCTGAACCAACGCATGATGAAACCTTTTCCTGTCACACCTTCATATGTTTCTGCTGCACCTCCAGTCAGCAGAATAGCTGCTCCTATCGCTCCCGCCTATGTTCACAAAAGAGAAGGTCTGTGTCTCTCCTTTCAGTTTGCATATGTAGATCCTATGAAAAGCTGATTTTTGCACATGGCAGGATGCCGTGTAAGAAGCCCTGCAGTCCTATGTTGGCTTCCAGTGGCTGTTGGCGCAGCATAAAGGCAGATCTATGAGTCACAGTTGTTTTTAAGCTACTGCACTAT
Source organism: Brachionichthys hirsutus (assembly GCF_040956055.1). Classification (NCBI taxonomy): domain Eukaryota; kingdom Metazoa; phylum Chordata; class Actinopteri; order Lophiiformes; family Brachionichthyidae; genus Brachionichthys; species Brachionichthys hirsutus. The sequence goes on along the minus strand of NC_090920.1, from coordinate 3,851,720 downwards.
GGCAGTGCTGACATGTGTAGCTCCAGAGGACTCTGGAATAAATATCTTCTTTCATGGTGACATGTTAGCAAGAACTGAAAAGTCTTTTTTTAGTAAATGACTTTCCTTCACGATGGCCAAAGCAGTCTCAACGTGTCTTTCTGTGTGTGTGTGTGTGTGTGTGTTTCACAGTCAAGTCAGAGAGGTGCAGTTATTTGAATCTTGATATCTATGAAGTTCATTACTTGTATCGGGAGTCTTGTAAACTTTATTCCTTCATTCTTGAATGTTTAAAGGCCATGAACTCAACGGGAGATGCTGCTTAGAAACCCAAAGATCAAGCAAGGACAAACTTTAGGTGTTTCTATGTTTGCCCGGCGGTGCGACAATGTCTGTGGGAGAGAGAGAGAGAGAGATTGTCTGACAAGGGTGGACGGTGTTCACACGAAAGTGCCAGGAGGTGCAATTAGGCTTTTATGAGAGGAAATTAACTTCTGTTCTGTGGGAGCAGGACAAGAAAAGCTGCTCCGCGAGGGACAGGAACACAAACAGTGGGTATCCCGCACACAGGAAGAGTTCTCTTGTGATTTCATGCCCCCTGTCTCAATAAGCAGCCTGTTTACTGGTGCAGATTGGCCTCCCAGTGGCTGCAAAACCTTTCCAATGTGAGAAAAGACTGTAAACTACAGCATCATTAAGGAGCTCGCCAACATGGACGCCATTGTTGTCCGCTCAAATGCAATTTTATTTAGGCCCTCAAATAGACTTTCAACCCGTCCATGGTGTTCCCCTCTATATATTTTTTTACTCATTGCATGCTGGGATGACGGGATGACACTTACTGAGGGCAAGCAATGAATACAGCGCACAAATGATCGAGGCAAGAATGGAAAAGTATTTAATAAGGCTAATGTTAATATAGATTCCAGGAAGAAATTAGTCCTGGTCTAACCTGAAGCTATGCGTCCTGCAACGGGAAGAGGAGCATAGAAGGGTTCAAACTCCCAAAACACGCGTAAAGCCATAGAAATGAGACATGAAAGTGCACGTTAATCATGTTGTGTGTCAAAATATAAATATTGACGGATCCAAACCAGCCTCATCTGCACCATTAGAATCAATTCAAAATGACAGGCATGACATTTGAGGATGAAACTTTGATGCCTGATTTATTTGACATAAATAGTAGCTGAAGAAATGCAGGCTACACAGATCCCATACTATGGTGACGCTGCGCTGGATAATTGTTTTCTTTGTTCTTTCCTGCTGCTCATCGTGGGTTGGCTGAAATTTAAACACATCAAGTATCAGATGAACCTTGTTCAAACACCGTCTTGTTTTTGCAGGCCTTCCCCGACGAAGCCCAGCACTGATCTGAAGCCAGCTAACTGGCTAATGCTCAGATCTGTGCATGTCATCAGTGGGAGATATCTGCTGAGCAAACAGAAAAGCAGCAGCGGGAGCAGAGTTCAGCGTTGTAGGGGGAGACGCTCTTCCTTTCTCAGCTTTGGGGCCAACTCAGGCCTCCTTGTGAGATTGTGTTTTCACGATTATGGATCATAAACATGCTTCCCCGGAAACTCTTTCATCTGCCTTTGAGCTCCTTTTACTCTAATTCCTGATCAACAGTCGGGTGGAACGTTTGGCCCTACTTACACAACCTATAGTACAGTTATTCTCGCCGGGGGTGCACATGGGTTGAGGGTGTGTCCAATAACTGGGAGAAACACGACGGCACTGACATTCTACTGACATATCTACCTCTCAGACATAGCATCATATATAATTAATTGCCCTCTATAATAATAATTGTTGCAACACCAGAGAACATGCTAGCGCTGAAATGCTGCAAAAGGGGCCGTCTGGAAACATCGTTTTATTTCCCTAGTGCTGATGATCAAGGATGGCACTCTGGAAACTGTCAAATCAAGGAAACATTTCTCAGTCCACGCATACAGGGCAAAAAGCATGTGACCTAATATCGGTCCTTGCGGGACACCTTTATCAGCACCATTGTCCACAATGGAAAGACGTAATTTGAATCACTAAATGGTTTAAAATGACACTGTGATGAGAAACACTTCCTCTGCCTGGATTGTATCCAGAGTTAACATTTGGTAATATTTATAAATGGCACTGCACTGGTGGCGAGGTGCTGGGCTGTGATAGGAGAGTCTGGCTTTCACATCTACACGTCCATCTGTGGTTAAGGTCAGGCAACAAAAGCACCGTGGCTACGGTCAGGGATTGTGGCTTTTGGCAAAAAGCGAAGAAAGTATTGTGATACCAAATCCTTGCACAGATGTGAAGTAATCTCACTGAAAGATGCTGAGTTTTTTCCAAACTGACCCTATTTACTTTTTAAACGATAGTCAGATAAATCTTAAAGTTTAAAACAAGAGTCAAACTCCTGCTCCAATAATTGTTGACCGAATATGTCATAAAAACATTTAAATAAATTGTCCCATTTGCAACAGGTTATCTCAAGGCAAGAATAGCAGGTCTAGATTCAATTCTTTCTTCTACAGAAACACAGGGAAGCAGGGTTAGCAAAGGACGTGCTTAAGCAAGTGGTATATATGAGCTTTATCAAAATGGAAACTTTTAATCCTACTAGTCAGTGTTTGGCATGCAACAGACCGCACAGACCTTTTATTAACGTCCTGACTAATGTTGTGCACGTGTGACCACACCTGAGATGCCTTCAACACAATCACTCACTATTGTCTGAGGAAGTTATTGTTATTGCAAATATCTTCCGTGAAAAAACACAAGGTCCATTTTAGCCTGAACAAGGACATGCTTCACCTCAGCAGGTAAAGAATAGAAATGTCGCTGTCATGCAAAGTGGAAAGCAAATGCTCTTTTGTGGGTTTGAAATGACCTGAGCGGAATTTGAAAGGAAGCTTAAAGTTTAA